>NC_039278.1:9284402-9344402 GCF_003368295.1 Carassius auratus | reverse complement strand
CAATCAATTGTTAAATCAATGAGAATAATTTGAAGGAGGCAAGGGAAAAGACTCCCAAAACAAACAAATCAAACATTTCCAATGGAAGATAGAAGGCAACTGCGTATTTCATCCCGCCAGAGGATCCAATAATTAACATTCCAATTAATATTCCTTCCACAGAGCCTGGGTGGCTCTGAATGCTTCTGTGAAATGCAAATTGCTGTACACAGAGGCTTCAGAATGGGAACCATGTGATGGTAGGGGAGGGCCGCCACTTTACCCCAGTAGAGTTTAGAAAATTTCAGGTATACTGTTGATGACAAGAGGGCTGGAGAGACAGGAGGTGACTGGAACTAGGAGAGAAATATTCAACACAATCTTCTTTATCTAATCAAGTATGATTCAGTGGGCAAAATATCACACAGATCTTTTTTTGTTTTGTTGTTTGGCAACAATGAATGTTTGACTCTCTGGAAAAGATTTCATGGTTTTCTTCTCTGTTTTTCTTTGCTGATAAATTCATAGAAAAACAAAAGTGCATCTTCCATCTGAGAAGAACCAAATGAATATGTAGTGATGCAATCTATAGATGAAATCACTCTCTGCGTGAGCATTGTCTTCCTGCTTTGAGCTGGAAAACTAAGAAAACAAGGTGTGCTATTAAATCCCAGCACTACTGTTTATTGACGCACAATGAACCTGACACAAGATGAATTCCATGTTTCCCATTACTGTAAACAGAATTTTGTTATGTAGATATCAGTGTACATCCTGAATACAAACACACTGAGCTTAAACGTGCCAAGAATTCTGGTCTGCTTTGGAAAAGGATGATTATCTGTGAAACAACCCCTAAGCTCGTAAAAGCTGCAAGAAAAAGGACCTTACGCTCCAGAGCGAGTAATCAACAGCAAGTGTGTGTCTAGGGGAGAAAAGAATTTGAGAAAAGATGAGTTATGAGGTGTGTGTGTGTGTGTCTTGATGTGTTTACAACTCCAGAGCTGAAAAGTGTGACTGTAGCAAAGATATTGATCAGCGAGCAAGCTCGTAATGATGGTAAAAGGAACTGGGTTCGGGCCGCAAGCCCACAGTCTTTTCTGGTGCCTAAGGAGTCAACAAAATCTCAGATGGAGGAAACTTCAAAGAGTGGAAAAGTAGTACTAAATTGAGAACTGTAATGAAGTTAAAGGAGATAAACTTTAACTTTATATTTCTTATCACACTCTCAAAACACCTTTATAACAATATTTTATGGTGGAAGTAAAGTAACTTTGTGTTTGAGGGGTATTTACATTTTTGGTTTTTGGATTGACAGAATCATTCCTACCTTGGGATCGGCAGTGAGAAGCTTGAAGGCTACGTACACCTGGTTCTCCTTTACACCTCCACCCAGGTCCAGGAAGTTAGCAGGCTTTCCACCATGCAAGTCGATGATGTCACATGTTGCCATAGCAAGGCCAGCACCATTAACTATGGATACAGATCATGTTTTGGGCATAAAAAAATTAGCTCACCCAAAAATTATAATTTCATCATCATTTACTGAACCTCAATGTCATTCCAAACCTGTATGCCTTTCTATCTTCCAATGAACACAAAAGGAGAGTTAATAATGTGTTCATAATGTGCCAGTCAGTTAATAATAATGTGTTACTAATGTACCAGTTGCATATTTGTATGTAATTAAAATTTAAATGAACAGCAGTTTTCAGGCTTCAAAGGCGACACAAATGCATGATAAAAGACAAGTATAACAAAAATATAACCATATCTATACAGCTATATACAAATATATTCCATGTCTTCTGAAGCTATATAATTAATTTGCCAGTTGAATATAGAAATTAAAGTCATTATTCCATTATAACCAAAGCATTCACTAACTTAGTGAGTTGAAATAATTGATCAGATATGTGAGATCTGTGAAAGAATCATTGGGACAAAATGGATCAACTGATTTACTGAAAGGATCTGAAAATTAATTTAGAATAATTCAGACATTGCTTACTCCATCTGTCAAGACTTTAGGTGAGCAACATCTTAGATTTCGATCTGTTCTTCATACAAAACTATTGTGTGAACTCAGTGCTAAATCACCTTTATTCTGCATAAAAACAGAATATTCACTGTAATGTTTCGCAATATGATTAGATCACATTCAATATCAATGTCTTGTGTTCTATGGAAGAAAAATGACATACAAGTGTACAATGCAAGTAAATAATTGCACAGTTCTCCAAAATATTTCTTAAAGGTAATGGCTTTAAATTCCAAATTATGAACTACATACATAACTACTTATACTAAAGCCTTGTGCATAGAACACATTTACAAGAAAAACAAGGCACATTTAAAAATAAAGTTCTTCCCATCCCAACCCTATAGTGAAAACACAACTCAGCTCTAAATCTGCTGCCCAGTGCTTTCCAAAGAAAGCAAATTGTGTTTTCTAAAAGTATACAGGGTGTCAAGAGTGGTTGTTGTATCTCTGTTAGCCGGCCTGGTGAGTCCCATCTCGTCGTGCTTTGAGCTGTAAGGCAGCCAACTGATTCAGCCATTTCCTGCTCATCCCACCTCTCCTGGCCTAACACATCTCCTCTTATTCTGTTCTTCAGTGCTGAGCTAATGTGTTGCTGGCACAGGATCTAACACTCAACTCAATAAAGTGAAATTCAGCTGAACAGCTGTTGCTTTGCTGCTTTACAAAGCTTTTAAGGTGCAAACTAACTGCAAGCAAATCGTGCATGAGTGCATTTGTGTCAACACGACAAGGTCAGTTCGAGTCACTTCTACACTCATCCTGTCTTTACGGCTATTCCTTGGCACTTTACTGTAAGAGCCATCATTTATAATGAGAGACCACTTAAATGTGTAGACTAACAATCATCTCGGTTGAGTCATTTTTCTGGAAGATTCCTACTAATTAGAACCCATCGGTTCAGGCAGGTCCCTTATAGAGCTGTTAGAGAGCTGCTGGAGATGATGAGTGGATCGGTGCCCATTTGGTAACACTTTCACAAAATCCTGTTCTCAAGACCAAAATAAACGTGTTGGAGACTACTAAGAGGAGCATTTCTAAGGCATCTCTAAAGCTGGATTTGAAATATCCCTTGAGATATGAGCTTGATGTGGAGCAGGTTTCTGAAACTTTTGAAATGTGAATGCTTTGAAGAAGTTCATTCGGTATGTTGTTCATTATTTGATGTGCAAGTGAATCTAGTGTATTGTTTATGATTTTATAACAAGCTAATGTAAATGAAATATAAAAACGAACCAAAACAGGCTATGTTTCCATCCAGTCCGATGTACTTGAGATCGTATTTGGCTGCTTCGGTCTCCAAGGGGTCGCTTTCTGCGGTATCGTCCATGGCAAACACAGCTTTCTGTCTGAACTCTGCATTGTCGTCGAAGTTGATTTTAGCATCAAAGCACACTACTGTGGACAGACAGCAGAAAAGTGTTGGAACTCGGGCATAGTGTCACATTCTGTATTTCCCTTCACTTTGGTGTCATACAGGGGAAATATATATACACAGCATAAAAAAAGTTAAGTTAAATTTCAGCTCAAGTTTACAGGTCAATTCATGTTATTTAATAAAATAAAAAAAAAATGCAGTTTGTGCCAACAAATTGAACAAACCTTTTCTCTAATCTCATTAATCTCGGTAATACTTTCTGGATCCAAATCAATTTTATATTTTTATAAGGATCAAATGTAAATGTCTACACTTCGGTCAGCAAGTTTTATCTTTCCTTTTATTATTTTATTTATTTATTTTATATATGTATTTATTTATTTTTTCTGAAAGAAGTAAATAAAGGCTATTAATCAGCAAGGATTAATTTGATTGATTGATAGTAAAGACATTTATAATGTCACATAATGTTTTTATTTATCAAAAAATACACATCAGATAATAAAAATGATTTCTGAAGGATCACGTGACACTGAAGCCTGGAATAATGATACTGAAAATTTGCTTTGCCACACAGGAATAAATTACATTTTAAAATATATTAAAATAGAAAAAGTTGTTTTAAATTATAATAATATTTGACAATATTACCCTTTTAATGTATTTTGATCAAAAATAAAAGCTGCTTGATTTTAAAGCCAGTTCATTAAAAAAAATATTGAATATAACAAATTGATCATATTGGCTAATTTGTTGTTCAGTTAAGAAAATTAATGATTATTATATGACATCACAAAACCGATCCATTTGGAACACATTTGGAATATCAGAAGATACAGTGGGGCGAATAAGTATTCAACATGTCATCATTTTACTAATTATACACAGTTAATAATGCACCAATTCACATTCAATTCTGACCAGACATTGGCACTGACTCAAGAAATTGACACACATAAAGAAATAGTAATATTACAATCCATTAAAAAAAGTTCTGTGTACAAAAGTGAAATGGCACAGGAAAATAGTATTCAATATGCTAACTGAAATTGTATTTAAAACTTCGAAAAGCTTCCTACATGAACAAAATGTAACTCTTATGACCTCTTGATTTTCAGTTATTTTCATGAATGCACTATTAGGTTTAAGTCTTCTTTGAAGTATGTTTTGGGTGGTTGTCCTATAATGGAAGGTCCATCTATATCTCATCCTCATCATCCTGGTGGATGGCAACAAATTCATCTTAAGAATTTCCCGGTACAGGGTTTCATTCATCTTCCATTCAATATTATGGATTTTGCCAATACAATGAGAAGAGAAACAGCCCTATACCACAATGCTTCAACCTCCAACTTTCACTGTTGGCATGTTATTTTTAGAGCCATTTCTCCTTTAACATAGCTTGTGGTATTATTGTTCAATATTTGTCTTGTCTGACCTGACTACATTCTCACATAATGTATACATATACACTACATAAACATTTTTAATGGGTTATTCCTTTATCTGTGTATATTTCTTGAGTTAGTGCCAATGTCTGGTCAGAATTGCATGTGAATTACTGTATGGAAAACATTGTGATTTGTTGAATACTTCCCCCACTGTATGACATTCACTGATTTAGAAGAGCGTTCCAGTAGTCAATGTTTCTATGTTACAGTTGGTCACGATTCAGACATGCTTGATTTGTTCAATATGAGTTTCTCAAAGCATCTGTTATTATTTAAATATGTATTTAGTGCATGTGGCAAATTGGTGACGGCAGTTCCAAATCCAGTAATTTACACTGAGTGAAAGGGAGCTGCATATAAGTTTACAAAGCCATACAGCTCTGATGACAAAAGTCCATAGTTACGACATGATCTTTCCTGACCCCATGTTTGTCTATATATCTCATTTTGAACAGTGGTAGTATCTTAAACAACAAACAGCCACACAAACAAAGTAGCTATATCAGAAAATTAGCCTGGGAATACAGTTTTCTGTGACTGTCTTGGCTGTATGTGACCAGACCCAGCAACTATCTCATTTGAAGTGTTTTGCAGCCTCTCATCGCTAACAAAGCTAATATTTGGGTTCACGGATCTGTTATCAAACTCAACTTTACACTGTTACCAGGAGAGTTTTACTAACTTTTCCAGCAAATTATGGTTATAGAACAGATAAAGAAAGAAGGTGAAAGCAAACTAGAGTCATGCCAGCCAGAAAAACAAAGAACTGGATCAGTTTCCCCACCACACAAGCTGCCAGAACAGCATCACAGCTCTTTTTTTTGATATTTAATGAAAACATGCAACCTGATAATACTTTTCAAAGTGCTTTAAGTAGGAGTAAACAGTGCGACTTAAAACAGCCAAAGCCATTTGTTGACTTGTTTTGATGATGCTGTCAAGAAGAATCCCACATTTAATGACAATATTTCCTGAAAAGCTTTATTATAATTTTCATAGAGAAAACAAACAAACCTAACCTAAAGAATAAATTAAAGGCTGAAATAAAGACAAAAGCACATAAAATATAGAGTTAAGAACAACAGATGAATATATACATTTAGGATTTAAAATTAAATAAATTGAAAAAAGACAACAATAAAACGAAGCAATGAAAAAAAAAAGACAAAATACAACAAAACGTCAAATAAAAAATGTAAATAAAAATAAAACCATATGTGAAATAAAAATAAGTATTAAAAATTTTAGGGATGCACCGATACCACTTTTTTCAGAAAGAGTTCGATACCTTCATTTTTGGTACTCACCAATACCGATACCTGTATTTTCACAGCATGTATGCAAACCCTCGCTTACGAATAAAAAAACATAACTCTAGAGTAAGCAAAAGATTTGCAGAACGCACATTTGCATTGGTTCAGAATGCGAGAGACACTTATAGCCTAGCGCATTTCACACAGTCTGCTAGTTTCACTTTTGCTTTAATCGTGTATGCTTGACATTTTAAATAATGGTTGTTTATAGTGTATGCCCCAATAATTTTAGTTTGTTTTATATTTATGATTTAGTTTTAATCCAAATGCATGTGCTAATAAAGTGAACAGCAATCAAGATCATGTAACAGAAGTTTGACTCTCTCTCGCTCTCCTTACGTCAAATGACTTTATTCATTTGTGCACTGTTTTGCTTGCTTGCTTTTGACATATCCAACCGAACTAAAAACCTTCCAGTGATGTCTGTGTGAGATATTCACTCAACAAGCTCGCGCATCTGTGCAGCCGCGCGCTCAATCAGCTACTGCACATCCGCTATACAAGCGTGAATATCGAATTTTAAACATTATATTAATTACTTACATGTACTTCATAGACATCTTTAATTTCCAATAAATCCATTCAACTCTCTGTTGTTCTGTAGCTAGTGTTTCTTTTTCTGGACACAGCTCTGTTCGCACGCTGTATAGTATCGGCTTTTGGTATCGGGGCATCCCTAACAAATTTAAATTAAATTAAATGTCAAAATACAAGACAATAAAAAATTAAAGAAAAGAAAAGAAAAGAAAAGAAAAGAAAAGAAGGTCCCCAATGAGGACTAAATCATTTTGCCATTATGGTACAGGGCCGAGATGATTTCTCTCCCCTTCTTTAATTTGACAGGCTAATACTGGAGGCATTACCCTCTCTGGACCTACTGTATGTAATTTCGTACCAATAAATGTTACAACATCCTACATCATTTCCTAACAGGTACCCAATATATATATATAAAAAGCAAGTGTAAATGGTATTGGGAGAAGTGTTTGGTCATATTAAGAACATATTTGTGCCAGTGTTACGTAGGTAAAGTGCTGTAAAGTTTTGCTGAGGCAGCACTCTCCATTTCCACGAGTTGGATAACCATTCATTTGAAATTACATTTATCTTTGGAAGCTGCGAGGTCCTGTTTGGATCTTTACAGGAGCTCTAATGCAATCTGTGAGCAAGCGTGTTTGTCTGTCATTCACACACAAACACACACATGCACGCCTTACCTTGTCCCTCGGGTGTTTCTCCGAGTGGATTGACTTCGACTTGAGTGGCGTCGACTTTGAGGAACAGATCATAGAGTCGCTTAATCTGATCTGCAGCCTGTGACAGAACCACAGAGAGCACTAATTACCCAGCTGCACACTTGCGGCAGATCTCTGAGAGCTTACAGAAGACATTCAAACTACTTTGACATCTCTCAAGCACGGCTTAACACATTTATACACTCTGGGTCATATACTGTACACAGTCCAATAATGAGGACGCATCTTTGACTGGACATTTGCTCTGCTGGTCAGAACAGTCACTGCCAAGACAATGAGAAGTTCCCTTGGAAAACTTCAAACATGGCACAAATTGATTTGGAGTCAGCAGGGCCATTAACTCAGTGGGGAGTTGCGGTGGCAGTTAATGCGTCCCTGCTGAGAGACACGGAAACGTCCAGCAGCTCTCTCCAATTCCCAGCGGCTATGCAGATGAGCCTTAAGACTGGAAAAAGGCTGGAAATTGGATAGTTAGATGCTTTTGCTAGTTACAGGAGGCTTTGTACTTCTGTAACACTTTGTTGATGATTTCTTATTTTGAGTTTCATAAAACGGTTTTACACATTTTTGCAATACCTCTGTGGATTCTCTTTTCAAACTTTTGTAAAATCTTCAGGTTATAGTTAATATTTTTGCATTTCACAATTAAATTTTTTTTACCACTTCTTAAAAATATTAGGGCTGGTAATTTAACATGTTAATTAGATTAATTAATTATGGAGAAAAATTATGCGTTAAAATTATTAACACATTTGACGCACCAGAGCTATGTGGATCATCTGTCATTTCATACAGTCGATTGATGACTAATATGAGGCAGGGCAACAACCTACTACATAATGGAGCCTAGAAAATGTCCCTAAAATTCAAGATATGGGACAAAACGCCCGTTTGAGATTTTGTCTCATTTACATCACATTGTTAAGAAATATCACGCAAGCTGTAGGTTAATTGCAATATCACACAAGAGCAAATGTGATACTCATCTTATACAACAGTTCATGAAGAAGTTAATATTGTGTTATTTTAGACACAATGTTGCCTGTTTTGCTCAATTTTGGCAACCAAAATATAAAGACAAAGCAGAATTGTTCATCCCCGAGCAACCCAAATGTCATTTCTTAATTCATGTTTTGAACGAATTTGGTGAACCATTTGGCGCGTTGAACCATTGGTGATTCTAAAGCACAAGCATTCGTCTGCTCTCTAAACTCTTTTGGTTCTTTGATGTCACACACCAATCGGTCTGATGGTGATGATCCGCTTCAAGTCGAACAAGCCTAATGATTCAATGAACCATTCATAAAAAAACATTGGGTGTGTTCGACTTGAAGCATGGCTACAGACGGCGATCAACGAGAGCAGCCGCTTTCAGTCGGGGGCGGAGTTGAAAACAGACATGTCAAGCCGGACACTTTCTGCTCCCGTTAGTGACACTCAACAAGTGTTTGCATATATTATCAGAGATGAAGTAAATAAAATGCAGTATTTGATTATGAAATAAATGCTTTTCTCTAATGCATGTTGGCCACAATTACTGGCACCCCTGGTCCAAATGATCCAAAACAAACATCAAAATCAACATGAAAATGTGTCACTTAGTAGAACATTTAGCTTCTGCCATAACCTTCCCGGTTCCCTGACCTGAACCCTATAGAGAATGAGTGAGGTGAACTAAAGAGGAGAAGCACCAACATGGAGCTGGGAATCTGAAGGATCTGGAGAGATTCTGGATGATGGAAGGATCTCTTATCTCTATTCAGGTGTTCTCCAAACTCTTCAGGCGTTAAAGGACAAAACACAAAGCTGTTATCTTGGATAAAGAACGTTGTAATAATTGGGTGCCAATAATGGTGGCCAACGTAAACTAGAGAAAAACATTGTTTTACTTCAAAGATAGGCTACAAGTTTGTGAATCCAGATCAAAGAGATAAATGATGCAGATTTATTTTCACAGCCACCTTTGCTCATATTTATCAAGAGTGTCAATATTAGTGGAGGGCACTGTATCAGCATCTGAATCAGTTTGACGAGAGGTGAAGACAGGAAAGATAACCGACTGCTTTTTGCTTTTCACTTTGTGAAAGCATGTCATCCCAACAAATTCTACTTTCAAAGCATTTAAGAGCTAAAATGACATCTCCCTTTCCCATAGCCAATGGAAGCTCTTTTGATAATGAGTGCATGCTGACAGAAAACATTGTAGTGCCGCTCTCATCAGCACGCACAGGCGAGCGCCGGCTCTTTGTCATATCGCAGCACATCAAAGTGATGAAGCTAAGTTAACGGTATACTGCATCCCAAACATTCTAATTAGCATGGACTCAAATAGATGCTCGCAAAAGATGCAGTCAAAGGATGACTTTTGAAGACCCAAACTGGCAAGCCAGACATTTAGCAGTAATTTCCATAACACCAAGCTTCTCAGATGTCTATACAGAGAAAATCATACACTTGTATACAGATATACAATGTTGAGCGATTCTTTAAGTTAATGTGATTGAATCATGACGTGAACTAATAAAGACTCTTTTAGTGGTTATGAACAAGAGATACTTTACAAACACTACCTGCCCTCAGTTTTAATGACAACATTTCCACTATATTAAAAAGGGAGATGGGGTGAATATTAAACATTTTAAGAGGTTTCATAGATGTCTCCCAACTTTTTTTAAAACAGATATTTATGAAATCAAAGTTTTCAGAATGGTGGATAATTGTTGAGATATACAGAATTCTATTGATATATACGTGAATGTATCCAGAGGAGCAGGGAACGGGGGACTCCTGCCAGCTGTTCAAAACCGGAGGAGCCGTCGCCATCCACCGGGCGGCGGAGGGGTGTCTTGCCGTCCGCCGAGGGCCGTAGAGTGCCACCGCCAGGCACCACGGAGGAGATCACCCAGCTGGTGGAGGGCCGAGCAGCAGTGCGTCTGGGAACCAGAATTTTTTTTTCTCCCCTCTCTCATCTCTGTCGCTCCTCCTTCCATCTCATTTTCTGCTCTGATTTCACATAGAGCAGCTGTTACTAAGCAGAGCCGTTGTTAATAGAGAAGCTGCACAAATCCACCTCATTTTCAGCGTTTTTTGGTGCATCTTCTCAGTTAACAACGGCTCTGTGTAGTAACAGCTGCTCTATGTGAAATCACGCACCTGATGGAATTAACAGCTGATTAGAGAACCGGCTTTACTGACGAGATGCGCATTAACGATCGGCCGATCGTGATCGGAGCACCCCTAAATGCCATTTCATTTTAGAAATCTAAACTTGTGCTTATTGTTTACGGTGAAGGTAGTCACATCAAATCTGTAACCTGTTTATAGGTGGCAGTTTATGTGGACGACGTACCAGCACAAACTGTTGATGATCGGTGATGTCTACTGAGGCCTAAAAGCATACAAGAAATGTTTAATGACTATATTGGCAGAGTCATCATGTCCATTACTCTCACTTTTCCATGAGTGAAAACGGAGACAAAGAGGACAGTGGAGGGGGTGATGTAAGATGAGGGCTGCTGTGCTTCTGTTAATGACCAACACTATAATGGCACGATCTCTTTGGCAGCGGTTCAGTCCAAACCCATTACCTGTCTTTCCAACGGTCCTTTAAATCCCAAATTAGCTGCCATACGTAGCGCCTGGTCGTCTCGGACCCCCTCGAAGATATCGATGACTTCCTGAGGCAAGAGATGGAATAGAGAAAACAAGAGAAAAATAACCATCAACCAAAATTTGACACAAAGCGGATGTTCGTATTAAAATCAAGAGAGACGTAATTAAGTGCTGGCACGCAGCCAACCTCAAACGAGAAAAAAAACGAGAGTCGGAGAACAATGGCTTAGCAATTACAAACAGCTACAAGAATGAGAAGCAGCTGCTACGGGTTATAATATAAGTAACTCTGTGGAAGATATCCATTAAAGAAGTCATATCGTATTTGATTTTTATCTGTGGTTTACTTATAATGGTGGACAAGGCTTTTAAGTGCATGTAAGCTTTCTGATTTTAAATCAGTTTAAACTACCATTCTGAGACATTCTGGTTCATGTGCAATAGGCTCGTTTGAGATGCATCAGCACTGTGTAGACGGATTGGCGAATGACATCAAAAATTTGCAAGAGCGATTCAAAAGTTTAAAGAGTCGTCTGCTTTCTAATCACACTCGCAGTACTTTAATATCATATGCCAATCAGTCTGCTCAGCACCGATGCATCTCGAACGAGCCTAATATTGTTTCTTCTGCTAACCAGTTTGTACATGTACGACTGAATACCAGTCCTCTCACTCTCGCTCATGTTGCTTCTCCTCTCTGTTCATTGACATACACAGAGCACAGACATCTAGGCTCCGCCCACTTCTGGAGTTGGGTGGGAAGCTCATTTCCCCCATCCCTCCTCTCACAAGCACATTCAGGAGAGCCATAAGATTAATATTACATCTTGTTTAAAGGGTTATAATAAGAGATACAGGTGAAATACCTTGAAGATGAGCTCTGGTGTGCTGGAAGCCACTTCCTCGATGTCCACACCACCCTGAGGGCTGCCCACCATCATGGGTCCATTACAGGAACGGTCCATCAGGATGGCAAAATATGTTTCCCTGGAGATATCCAGAGCTTCAGCAACCATCACCTGCTCAGCATAAGCACACACACCACAGATTAGACTGGGATTCATCACCGTGTGTTATCTATTCATTATGTCAAACAATGGTTTTTGAAGAAGGGCACACGTTTACTGGCTGCAGGTCTTGTTTCTAATACAGGATAATCAGCCATCGTAAAGTGGAAGATAGAATCACCAATGACAGGGTTGAAATAACACTAATAGAAAGGTGATGAAAGAAAAGTGACACAGAAGAGGATGAGAGAAGGAACCAGTAAGGGGAGACAGAGGTCTGGTGAAGGTATTGGTGTACTCGATGTGTCCCATAATACTTAACAGAGTTTAGTTTAGTTTAGTTTCGTTTATTTGAGCGGTTCAGGATCATGGTTGTTACAGAAGTCATAAACTTAAACAGTAATGGAAGCTCAAAAGGAGTAGGCTGAAGCAAGGAAGCTTATATGCGCCTACCCCTATGTACAATACTCTCAGTACCTATGGATTTCACATTTGAATTCCCAATTGTAACTCAATAAATAACACTGCATTTAACAATATATTACACTGATAAGGTTACCATAAAATGTGCAAAATTCAAGTATATCATTTTCATACCCAGGCACACATCACCACGAGCGTACACCTGTTTATGAGTTACATTTCCAACCATTCTATCAGTAATATGGACGTTACAAATTGCAGCATTTGAAATGGTTAGAGCTTGTAGCTACATTCCACATCCAATGTATATTGTCACAAGCGTATGGGGATTACTGTACAAACTGTGTTTGAGTTATAGGATACATCTATTGTACAAGCAGCATGACTACATCTGCATTAATAAGTATCTTCCATAAGGCATTATGTCGTGAAGGATAACATTAATACAGAATCCTGTATACTACTAGAAAATTTACACCCACTGTTAGCAAAAAACAATCATAACTGGCACAACTGACATGACCATTCTCCACATTATTCACTTCTTTCTATTATTATTATTATTATTATTATTGTTATTATTATTATTATTATAGTATTAGAGTCATAACACTTCAATAAATGAACCAGGTTTGAGTCTCGCCAGCGACACACACAGATCCTATTTCTCACCCTCACCTAATTTCTCAGGTGTTACTGTCCCCTCTTGACTGTCAAATAAATGATGCCAAGGAAACAAAAACGAAACAAAAGAAAAGGAAATGATAAATGATTAAATGACAAAAAGGATGTAGGGGAGTTAAGGCATATTTGTAACATTTGTACATTCAGTAACAGACTGACTGTCCTCTCCTCACTGCCAAAAAAAATAAAAAATTATATATATATATATATATATATATATATATATATATATATATATATATATATATATATATATATATATATATATACATTAGATCTGAATAAAATAAAATAGATATAAGGGGTGTTTATGAATATTTGTTTCATTAACACACGCGCGCGCGCGTGCTCTTGTTTTGTGACATATCAGGACACAACTCTGTATAATGACATGGGTATGACACAGATATTACAAGGAGAGGGTGACTTATGAGGACATAACCCATGTCCCCATTTTCAAAATGCTTATAAACCATACAGAATGATTTTTTTTTTGATAAAGTAAAGATGCACAAAGTTTCCTGTGAGGGATAGGGTCAGGTGTAGTGTTGGTGTAGGGCCATAGAATATACAGTTTCTACAGTATAAAAACCATTACGCCTATAGGAAGTTCCCACTTTTCACAAAAACAATCGCACACACACACACACACACACACACACACACACACACACACACACACCAACACACACACAAAATTAAATTAAGTTAAATAAGATAAAAATAGGAGTTTAGGCATATTTGTAACATTTATGCATTTAGTAATAGACTACTGTCCCCTTCACTCTGCCAAAAAGAGAGAGAGAGAGAGAGCAAACCAAAACAAGACAATACAAGACAAAACGCAAATAAAACATGGGAGACACTAAGTGTATCTGTAACATTTTTGCATTCATTAACAGACTAATATCTATTCTTAACTGCCAAAACACGCACAAAAACATAAATAAAATAAAATGTAGAAGAGACTAGGTGAATTTGTAACATTTTTACATTCAGTGAAAAACAGACTACCGTCCCATGTTCACTGTTAAGTAAAAGACACACACACACACACACACGCACAAAGATTTAGGGGACACTAGGCACTCCTGAGCATGTGATGACTTGTCATCACTTTTACCTGTATATAACTGAAGAAATTTTGTGTTACAATTGCCCCAGTCTCCCCTACACTCCAATCTCCGGCACTCATGTCCATTTTTATCCCTTTCAGCTTGTTAAGGAGACAAACGTTTGCACCCTCGGTTCATTCTATTTCCTGCATTTTCCTTCCATCCATTTTATTGTTAACTCTATTTCCTCGCTTCACAGTATAGCACGGCAGAAAGGAAAGAGAGAAGGCCAACAAGACAGACTGCGCTAACATGAACGAAGAGTTGACAGCTCACAAGCAGCAGTCGTCTCCGAGACAGACAACACAATTATATCCTTTTAACACAAGTCATATTCAATCCCTCATCTATATTCAATCCCCCCCAGATCTGAGAGCTATAAAGAGTAAAAAATAAATATTACAAATTTATGCATTTATTTAAACCAAACAATTAATATATATTATTTTATTATTATTATTATTATTATTTTTATGTTTGTTGTGGTAGTTGCATTTTCAGCTTCATTACAGTCTTCAGTGTCACATGATCCTTCAGAAATTATTCTAAAAATAAGAAAAATGTATTAATATTTTCAATGTTGCAAACAGTTGTGCATACTTTATATGTGTGTGTTGTACGATTAGGACTTAGAAATGATCAGCATATATGAGCAAAAATTATATGTGTGTTTGCGCATAAAAAATTGCTCATATATCTATAAAGTATGACAACGTCTTAAGTATTAGAGGAGGACAGATTTTTACAAAACATACTTTTCCTTTTTCCTCTAAAAAAAAACAATACTGTATTCAGAATTCACGAAGAAAACTTCATTATACAATAACGCATCCATGTGAGAAGGAAACCAGAGAGCTCAAATGCTGTGAGAGAAGTTTGTAGGGCGAAGCAACACGCTTGGGCTGGCATTTCTAAAGCATTTATTTATTTTTGCTGATATCCCACCTTTATGACTCCATCCTACTCTTTCCAACACGTTTACCCCCCGTGGCTGTTTCTCGGGCAGGAAAAAGACAAAAACATGATGCCGTCATTGTAAAAAAAAAAAGTTTTGGGGCGGTTGCATGAGGGGAAGCTTGCAGGAATAAAAGCGGGTGATAATGGGGAGCTCTAGGCCACGTTTAAAGATGAGAGGAAACACATGTGCTAAGTGCAGGAAGCCATCATTACATCCTGAGGGAGAGAGAGATAAACAGTGATAAACATACGGTGGTGGTGGTAGGAGTACACCGGTCTGTGTGGGTGTCAGACATAGAGGGAAGCAGAGAAAAAGAGAGGAAAATCACATTTCTGCTTGTTAGAGACACATGGAAAGGACTGCTTACCAACATTCCCTGAAAAAGAAGATTTCTTAAAGAAATCACAAAAAAGTGCATCTTTAAATGATACTGTATTATACAGCTTTCTCCTGCAGCCAGGAAGACAAGAAGAGTGGAAAGAGAGAGAGAGAGAGAGATCATTTAATTTCCAAGTGCAAAAGCGATTATTTATTCAGCGGAACAACATTAAAAAAAGAGAAAATATGCCAGAGATAAACAAGGTTCTTTCCTTCGTACCGTTTTTACTTTCACTCCTTCCTTAGGGGTCTGTTTGGTGGTCAGATTGAAGCCGAGCATCTTACCGGCCAACTCTCCAACAACAGCAGGACTGAAACAGAAAACATTTTTACACTTTTAATTCATTGTGACTTTTAAATAACCAATTATATGTTTATTTATATGCATATGTGAATTATCAAAGCAGTATTGTGATTCGAACCGCTAACCGATGGACAAACTTTATGACTCTGTGAATCTCTTTCGTAGGACTAATTTTTCCCAGATCGGACATTGCAGTTCACGCTGTGTTCATCGTTGCGTGCAGTAAACACGGGCACACAGTCTAACCAGATAATATCTGATCAAATTGTATGTGGATGCAAGGTTTGCCAGAATGTTTTATATTTCTCTCAATTTTTTGTTTTTTGGATGCAGCTGTGATTATTTTATTCAGATTATACATGTGTGCCGATTGTGCCGTGGTGCTCATGCTAGCAATGCAGGTTTAACTTGGGCTCATTTGCTAATCATGCTGGTCTATCTCTCTCTCTATCTATCTCTCATTTCTTGCCATCTTTTTATTGTGCTACAAATAACAATGGTACAGGCCAACTAAAAAAAGTTGAAGAAACGGACACTAGCAAACTTGACGATCTCTCAGGGACACAAAAAGCACTGTGCTCATTTTCTAGATAAAACAGATCAGGCTGCGTTTCAGAGTGTTTCCTCTGGACGATTCTCTTCATCCCGAATGCCAAAGTACACTGCATGACAGTGATACACGACACAGGAATTCAGTCATAAATCAGCCCCTACTTGAGGAAAACTCACGGCTTTCTGGTGAAGTTTCCAGAGATTGCTATATTTCAAACGTCTCCTATATTCTCAAGGGTTTTTTTTTTTCACAACGTTTTATAGTTTCTATAACACTTTTAATTTGTTCAGCTGAGGAATCCATCATTCCACATTACGACTGAGTTTTAAGGACATCGCAAACGCTGAGGGTACATATTCTGCAATAGTTTCTTGATGAGAAATACAGGGTGTCCAGGAATGACAGGAGATTTAAGAGGAATGAAATACGGGAAAGCAGGATCTATTCTTCCTCAGAAAATGGGTTTAGGAAGGTACTCACTCTTTTGTTAAATGCACCCCTCCTTTCAGGCCGCTGTCGAACACTCCTTTGCCTCTTCCTCCTGCTAAAATCTGAGCTTTCAGGACAATCTCCTTTGCTTCTAAAGTGGAAAAAGGGGTTAAAAAAAAGGTTAGAGTCCCAAGATGCCAGAAAAAAACACATAGCAGGTGATGCAGGTTTGAATCTGGCATGCAACAATCCCATTTACGAGACTCTCACAGTACATAGGCTAACCTCAACAAACATACAGATAAAAAAGCAAGCCAAAAAGAAAAGGAGTTGGTGTTTTCAGTTGTAAATTAACTTTAAATATTATGCTGATCTCCACAGGCATGTTTTGGGGATGTGTATTCCAGAGCAGTTAGCAATTTTGTCATTATTTCTTTCATCACGGAAACATCACTGAGATGGAAGCACAGGCTGAGGAAATAATAGCTTGTCAAGAGACATTATGTTGAAACTTTTTTTTATTATTATTATTGTAGCAGGGTGTGCAATTGATGTGTTGTATTTGCTATAATTTACCTTTTTTTTTTTTAGATGTATTTATTTATTTCCTACTTTATACAATGGTAAGCTATTGAAAAAAAAAAAGTTTATAGTTTAAGCCATATACTGTACCTGGACCCAATATATATATATCTAAAGACAAACAAAATGAATGAATTAATAAATAAAACAATACACTTTCTGTCTAATGTCATCATTATAAATATAAATATTCAGTTTTGCAAGGATATGGTTTAGAGTCAGAAGGAGGTTTAAATCATGTCACATTTTCAAGGCATATAGCAAGACTCTCATCACCTCAGAGGTTTGAACCGGAACAATGAATTGGCACATGGAATAATGACTTCACAAAGTCATTAACATCTTCACATAACCATAAAAGGCTGTCATGACTGAGAACAAAAAAAAAAAAAAAAAAAAAAAAAATTTGAATTCAACGATAAACCAAAATGTCCTGCTGGCATCTGGGAAATAAACAGAAGAGAAGAAAAAAACAGAAATGAAGATGAGAATAACCAGAAGAAGAGCAAGTGATTGACAGGTTCTGTAAGCCAATAGGAACACCTGTGGGATAAAAGGGGAGGTCTGTGAAAATGTAAATATTAATTATAAATAAGCTTAGAATAAATATAGTCGAAGAGCACTGATAACAATATTCTATATTTTTTTTTTGTTTTTTTTTTTTATAAAATTTTTGAATAATTTTTGTGTTTTCAAGTTAAGCCATTAACAAAGTCCATTAGAATCAACTGAAAGTTCATTCTACTGCAGAAGCTGTCGAGCTCACAACATCTGCACTCAACTCTAGACATGTCTTATGAAAAAATTATCTTGCCAGGCTTGAGAAAAAGACTTGGTTTTGTCCAGCATTTTACAGGATGTTTTTGTAGAAGAACAACCAATATGGCTCATGTTTTTTGTAAGGTCTCTTACGCTCACAAATGCTGCATTTATTTGATCAACAGTACAGTAAAAACAGTAATATTGTGAAATATCATTGCAATTTAAGATAACTATTTTCTATTTGAATATATCTACAAATTGTATTTATTCCTGTGATGCAAAGCTGAATTTCCAGCATCATTACTCCAGCCTTCAGTGTCACATGATCCTTCAGAAAACATTCTAATATGCTATCTGGTGCTTAAAAAGGCACGTTTCTTATTATTATAAATTTTTGAAAACAGTTGTTCTACTTAATTTTTGTTGTGGAAACCGTGGTACTTTGTTTTTCAGGATTCTCTATTGAATAGAAAGTTGAATAGAACAGCATTTCATTGAAATGGAACAGCGAGCAATGGGATTGAGTTTTCGAACCCGTAATGCCTGCAATAGCATAACATCTTAACATGACAGAGCACGAAGGCCTAGGCTTCCTTATAAGTCACTCTTAAAGAGCCAAGCTGCTCTTCGCAGCCCTCAGGGTGGACGTTAACAGTTCTCACACTTTAGGTGCTGATTAAGACTCACTATCACCGCTGTCTCTTACCCAAACCACAACTCAGCCATTGACTGGAACGCATGCATAATTTATCACTGCCACACAGATCTGATAGCATTGATCATGTGAGCGACCGTGAGAGATAAGAACACAGAAGCGGCAAAAACAGAGATACAGAAGCCGCTGGATCACTTAATCTAAACTAAGAGAGACTAAGAAAACAACTGAGGATGAACCGTGAAGATTCAGCAAAACACCTCTTGTCCCGATAAGAGATCTGACAGTGTTAGACAGGAAACTCCAGCACATGGGAATGTGATGAGCGCTACAGAGATCCAGAGATGAGAGAGATACAGAGTGAATGAAAGAGAGACACTGCGATGGAAAAATGACAGACATATTGCACATGGACTGGGAAAAAAAAGTACTCACATTTAAGTTAATCTAAACCTGATTTGAAGTTGAATAAACTATAACAGAGTTTTCATTTTTGAGTAAACTATCACTTTAATTACCAGAAAAGTTATGGATTTATGGTCTATTGAGAGAACAACTTTGCATTAACCATTCAGGCATGTACAATACAAGGCTAAGAATATGCTATGCAATTAGAACGTTTTCAAGGAGATGACAATCACTTGGCTGTGTTTTAGGCACATGTGACTTAATGAACAGCCATATAAATAGATTTTTAGCAGAAAAATGGAGAAATCATTAACACCCCTGCGAATGCTGTGAATTCAGCTGCTAAGCTACTAGGCTAAGCTGTTAACTAGATAAGCTCTTTTGGAAGTGGAATGTGGATTGCAGCAATATTCAAACACACACACTCACACACACATACAAACAAACTGTTGTTTGTGTGAACAACAGATGTGTTTTAACAGAAAGGTTCATCTCAGCCATTTCACATAATTTAACCCTCTGGAGTCTCAGGGTATTTTTGTGGCCTGGAGAAGTTTTGTCATGCCCTGACATTTGTGCTTTTTTAGTTTCTTATACACATCTACATGGCTAAAGTCTAATCTCACAGTAATCAGCACAAACTGGGCTATAATAATTTGTTAGCTGCATGTATGTACATGATAGTGTTTTTGAGAAAAAATGCGTGAAAAAAATACGCGTCGTTAGTGAAAAACTAAAAATGTTAAATCACTTGAATAAGGCATTAAAACACATTAAAGAACATTGGTTATCTTTATTTTATAAGTGCACAAAGTTTTGTTGTTATTATGTCTGTATACAAAAAAGTAGACCCTTTGCCGATTCGATTGATGTATTGCTCTTATCTGTACGATTAAAACTGAAAGTGTAATTTAAGTTCTTTTTGGGGTTATCAGGAGAAAATGCCTCATAACGTGTATACGCGTTAATCGACTTCAGAGGGTTAATAGGTTTTAATGGGTTTTTGTGAGAAGACTTGAGCTAAACTAGCTCATTAAAGTTGCCTCCATTACAACACAGTTAAATATACACACATTTTGTGAGAATAGTACAGTGGAAACACTGTAATATACTAAACAAATATTTGTTTTTACTTAATTAAATTTGTTTAATATAATTAAAGCTACACTGCCATTTGAAGCTTTGGGGTCAGTACCATTTATAATGCTTATGAAATAAGACTCTTATAAATCATGCTGAATTAGTGCTAAAAAACTAAAAAATTATAACAATAATAAAATAAAAAATAAATACATTTTATCAATGTTAAAACCAGTTGTGCTGCTTAATATTTTGGCAGAATTCATATTTTGTCAGGATTCCTTAGCCCCCCAAAAGATTATTAATAAAAAATAAAATTTCAACTAGTAGAATTATAAATTCCTTTATTGAAATTTTTTAAGTATTCATTTATAGTAAAAGTATGTATTAATTATTAAAAAAAAACAATAATAATATAAATAATAACATAATTTGTACTGAACTCAAACTTTTGAACGTAAGTACCTTTATTACATTTAGTCATTTAGCAGATGCTTTTTTTGAAGCAATTACAATTGCAAGTAAAGAACTTAATGTCTGTAATATGCTCAACAGTTTCTAGAAATATATACATGTATATTATCATTATCAAATAAAGCACTGGATGGTATCCAGGATCTCCAGTACATTACGTGCAATCCATCACTTCATGTCAATTATCTCTATTTAGCAAGTGCAGGAGTAATGCTCATGCCAAATGGTGCACTTTAATTCACAGCATCCACTTATTTCTCACAGATTAATGATGCGACGAGCAAATTAACAAGTGGAGGGAGTACATGGCCTGTGGCTTTATCATTTTAAAATGAGTTTATACATCATGCACATTTTTTTACCCTAACTTTGTAACGCCTTACAGTTCAACACAATCATGCTGACAATTCCATTCAGCCATCACTAAAGTGACACTTCAAATGCCTTCAAGAAAGAAAACTGCCTTTTTGTTTGTTTAACCTGAAGCTACACAGAAGTTACATCTTAAGATAATATATGAAGTTAATTCAGACATTTTCTCTCCAGGAACAGCCTGGAGCTCCAGGTTCAAGATCTACACTGTCTTCTCAAGATCAACAGACTTTTTGTGTGTGTGTGTGTCTCAACAATATTGTATTGTGTACAGTACAATATATATCAAATGGTCTGAGAATGTTCTGTGGGCTGTGTGTCTGAGGCAGAGACGAACCAAGGGATAAACACAAATACTACAAAATATTTTTAGGTACTGTAGGTTGGTATATACTCAAACTTTGCAAAAATAAGACATAATTGGCAAAGTATTCTGAATTGCAATGGCATTCTCATGTTTGAACATAAAAAAAAAACATAAGAACTATAGGGGAAAAAATATAGGAACATTAAAACAGAGATATTAAAACACTACTTTTTGTTTATTTATTGTTGACAATGACCACAGTGGAAGCATTTTTATGATAGCTGCATGCTTAGCATAAGTAAGACCTTATTTGAAATCTGTTATTATTTACTGAACAATATTTAATACAATACAATTAAATGGCAATTAATTAATTAGTGGGGTTAATCAGGGAAACACAATGTAATTGCCTTGTCGTGTTCATGTTATTTTAGTATCAGGTTTTGCAATTAACATTTAGAATCAGTTTTATACAATTATTTTACATTTTCATTTTGTAATATTTAGTAGTTTTATATATATATATATATATATATATATATATATATATATATATATATATATATATATATATATATATATATATATATATATATATATAAAGTGTGCGTTTTAATATGTATTTAATGTTGTTTTTTATGTGTGTATTTGTAGCTTTTTATTCATTTTATTTCAGTTTTAGTTTAAGTTATTTTAGTACATCAAGTTTAACTAAATTAAAATGAGAAATGTCTATAAAATATATATTTTTAGTTTCAGTTTCAGTGTTTATATACAACGCTTGAATATCTCATCTCACTCATATATACAACACAGCTAGATTTAAGATATTTTATAAAATAAAGACAGTTTAATGCTTTTCAAAGACCCACAGATTCCTTGTGACATTAACAGATCCATACATAGTCTATATCCAATTCAATATTTTATTAAAACATATTTCATTAAATATTTCATGACGTTATCTTGTATAATAAATTACTAATGTGTCATTGCGTCAGACATCTAATGACATGGAAATCCATTTTCTTGAAAGCTAGCATCATCTGTAAGCGTGCCAAGTTAACAAAGGTTGACTTCACAAGCAAAACATCCAACATGGTGTTTGTTCAGAACACTGTTTGATGAACTGAACTGAATGCTTAATGAACACACGCCTTATTAGGGTATAATTTTCATTACTGTCATTTCATAATTTTAAATGAGGGCAAAAATAAAAAAAATTGCCCATGAGCAAGAGTTTAAAATAAAAAAACTACTGCCTACTGAAGTGAAAGCTAATATTTTATAGCCCTAACATACTCTTTAGCCTATCTCGTGTAAGAAAAAAACTTGCAGAAGAAAATATGTTTGTACAGTTCATATGGCATCAGAAGTAATTGCAGAAATACAGACCTCGCAGTTCCTCATTAGTTCAAATGAACTCTAAACTTACTGTGTAACAATGACAGCAGTTAGTAGCTCAGCGCTGGGTTGCTGCTTCAGCTTCACTGTTTCTTATTTTCTAAATCCCTAATGTCTCTCTGGCTGTGGACATGACTGCAGGGTAAGAGACACAGAGGTGTCCTGTTGTTTGATATTCAGCGAGAGCAATGGGGCTGCGGTAATGGGGTGAGGAGCGGGGTTCAGGGGAAACCGAGAAAACACAGGGAAGACAAGATCCCTCATGTGTGTTTAAGGCCGTAAAATGGGTCTAAACAGAAGGACTGAAGTAATGTTTATTCAAGATAATGTTTTGCTATAGGGCAAATATTAGTAAATGAAACGTCCTATGATAACGGGGTTAGAGGTGTACTTCTGTGTGCATTACAGTCACTGTGATTATAGCTAATTATTGCATTATTTTCAGTCATGCAATGGAAAACATCATTATTTGCTCAGGAGTAACCAACATCAAAAAACATCAATAGCACTATTCGGACTGGATTCGTTTTCTACATAACATTCGAGTTACAATATTTGACATCGGACATTTATGATTTAATATAATGATTCAGACCGGATTGGGATTTTGTAGATTTTAAGGTTATATACACGCACACACACACACACACACACACACACACACACACACACACATTACATCATGTGCCTTAATACATCACATAAGGTTATCTGTGATTAATTATATAAGTCTAATATTACACACATTTGATAATACACTGTATTAAAAAAAAGAAAAAAAAAAGATTACTGGATTACATTTTACTGAAAAAATATGATATAAAATCTTTCTGAAAAATGGCTTTACATCCGTACTGAAGGTGCACCAGACATATAATGTATAAACACTGTCTCTTTCTGTCCTAAATCCAACTAATTTATTATTTGATGATAAGCAGAGCACAGCTCAGACTCGAGTGCTTGACCTGTAAAGCCGTCGTGGTGCGGTGTTTTTCCACCTCTAGACATCAGCGTCTGCTCCTGCCTGCACAGGAACAAGTCCGAGCGGAACAATAATTTGGCTCTAACTCCTGTCTAATGATGCCTGTCTGCTTGAAAACAGAACAGAGGTTGATAAGAGAGGGGCAATTCTTCTGTCTCAAGTTTCCTGTGTTATTTCAACTCCAGCTGTCACCACATCACTGGCAGCTGAGCTCTTGTTAAAGTCATCCACCTGCTCCTCATAACAATCCTTTATAATGATCTCCCACCTCCAGTAGGATGCTGCCGAATGCAGTAAAGCAAAGAAGCAGCCAGAGTTTCGCCACAAGACCTCGCACACCACCTGTACAGGTTGAGGAGAGGGCAACTAGGTTACCTGGAGTCTCTCGAGTGTATTCAAAATCTCACAAGATTTCTCACATTACAGAAAGCCGCACAGTGCAAAAACACAAGTATAAGAATGCTGTGTACTAATGTATGTTTTGTCTTGTTATCATCCCACATAAATGGATCCTTAATTTGCAGTTACATAAAGTAATTTGAATACACATAAAATAATAAAAATACCGCACATTTTATAGTGTATGCAAATTTAGGAAAGCAAAATTTCTTCTTTTTTTCCCATATTGTTGTGCTTTTGTGCTGCAGTAAGAATTCAAATGCTTTCAAAATACAGCATACTAAAGATAATTTTCCTGAAGGAAAATTTTCATATTTCCAATGAAGGCAGCTAAGGAAGTTTTAGTAATCTTAGGTTTTGAGGCTTTAAAGACCTAGCATGTGTCAGATGTCTGTGCACAAATTAACAACACAGCACCACTTTTGCATGGTAAAGGCTTAAATAAATGAGCGATAATAGAAAACATTAGTTCAGCAGAAAAAAACAACAACAATCTAGCAATAAGACAGTGAGAGATTAAGTTAAACTAAAAATAAAAATTCTGTTATTAAGTACTTACCTTCATGTCGTTCCAAACCCTTTAGAACTAAGCATAGACAGCAACGCAACTAACATGTTTAAGCCCCAAAAAGGTAGTAAGGACATCTTTAAAATAGTCCATGTGACATCAGTGGTTCATTTGTAATATCATGAAGCTATTAGAACACTATGTGCACAAAGAAAACTAAAATAATTAATAAATTGTTGATTAAAGTCCTTATTTTAGTTTTCTTTGCGCACAAAAATGTATTATCACGGCTTAATAAAATAAAGGTTGAACCAATGATGTCACATGGACTATTAAACCATTTTACTGCCTTTCAGGGTCTTAAACTTTTCAGATGTTTTGTGCAAGTACAGAAAGCTCTCAGATTTCATCTAAAATATCTTAATTTGTGTTCCAAAGATGAACGAAGGTCTTAAGGGTGTGGAACGACATGAGGGTGAGATATTAATGAAATAATTTTTCATTTTCACTATGGCATGCTACTAACTAGTCATTGCAGTTAGTATCGGGGGAAGGACTGCTAAAGTGAACATTTAAAAGCACAGTACTACATAGCACATTTAAAAAGTTGACAAACAAAAATTCAGGTTTCATTGGGGGGAAACAACGTAGAATTGGGTAAATATCAATGCAGTGCTGCTTTGCAAGCACTATAATGAATACTTCAGATGACAAGAACTTAAAAGTTTCAGAAGAGACAGAAGTCAGTACTCGGACTCATTACTTAAATTTAAAAGACATTTTAAAATTCCCCCTTTTACAAAACACAATCAAGTCCATCGTTCTACGTGAATCCAGCAAGCACAGAACTGCGAATCTCCTACAAGCTCTAAAAAAATCTATATTTAGCCATTTAGACTACATCTGTAAGCATTTTTCGTACTTTTCATTCATCTCTCTTTTTACAGCCGTCTCGTCCCAGGTAGGTAATGAACATTCCACGCACCACTTATCTTTCCTGTATGACAGCATTGTGTGCTGAAATCCTGTCAGTCCTGATGCATTCTGGGAACTTGTGCAGCAATACAACTTCATAGAATGATACCGCTGAGTAGTCTAAATGTTAGCAACATTGCTGAAGCTCATATTCACTCATATCACTTTAGCTGACTGACATGTTACTTACAAAGTAGTTACCTCCAAAGCTTAGGTGATTTTTCATGTCTAGACAATCAAACGGAGGCCTAATTAGTTGTTAGTACACTACATAAACACCAGCCAAACTAATTTAAGCACTGAAACTTTGTTTACGAAATCTTTGACATGCCTCGCCTCAAATTTAACATTTTGAGTTCATTCCACAGATGATCAACTGTCCGTTTCACAAGAGCTAACAAGATACAGATTGGTTATATTCGGTTTGCTTGTTTGGTAAACATCAATTTTGTGAAGGATTAATCCAAGAGAGATTGCGCTGGCTCCCAAAAACCATTTTTCAAGCTCACCAGAGGAGGCTGAAGTAATTAAGTGAGGAAAGTTTCCTCAGGGAAGCTGAGAGGCTTTCATTATCCTTTCTGATTCATTGTCCCAGCACAATATCAAACAGAGGAGAAGTAGAGAGAGCAAGAAAATGCCGCCTTGCCTCCGAGGCAGGCCGGTTGTGATTGAGCCCGAGCGAGTGTGTAAATCCGGCTGTGGTATCTGACCTCCGGCTGGCTCACTGCTTTATTTCACTCTCTGGAACACTCCGCAAGCTGTCAACATCCATGTCCACGTCAATCAACATCGCTGTGTTGTTCCCGATCTCTCTTGAGTTCCTTGGGAAGAGCAGAGCTACGGCTCAGATTTAATGGGCACATAGCAGGAGATGTTGGCAAGTAACTGAGTGGACGAGGAACACCCGGTCTAAACAAAGGGAGATAATTTAGTGTTCAGTGCTACATTAAGGGTAATTTGGAAGGCTAGCAAGTAAAGATGGGTCACAATGGCTTACTAGTCATCCAGCAACTGGATAGATGTAGATTTTTTTTCTTTTGATTTTGATATTTTAGGTGGCGGCGCTAATTAGCATGCTAATTAAAACATTTCCTCACTGTGCAAACTAACAGCTAAAGCACAGGATGCTAATTAAAACATGCCAAAAAAAAAAAAAAACATGCAAAAAAAAAAACAAACAAACAAACAAACAAACAAAGCAAAAGAAAAAGAGAAAAAAACAAAAGTTCACTAGTCAGCTAGTTGGTTGCTGGTTGAAAAGCCAGGGGGGTTCAATCTTTTCAAAAAAAAAAAAAAAGGTTGTTATTCTATATTCATTGCATTTGATTACATATAAAAAAAAATGTGTATATTAAAGATTTGTCCCCTGTCAAGTTATAGACCCATGTAAAAACCTCAAAGGAACACTCCATAATTTTTGAAAATATGCTCATTTTCCAACTCCCCTCGAGTTAAACAGTTGAGTTTTACCGTTGGCGGTAGAACTTTTAGCTTACCTTAGCATATATAATTGAATTTGATTAGACTATTAGCATCTCGCTCAAAAATTACCAAAGAGTTTTTATATTTTTCCTATTTAAAACTTGACTCTTCTGCAGTTACAACGTGTACTTAGACCGACGGAAAATGAAAATTTGCGAGTTTCTAGACTGATATGGCTAGGAACTTTACTCTCATTCCAGCGTAATAATCAAGGAACTTTGCTGTTTTACCACAGGTGCAGCAAGCACAATGATATTACGAAGTGCCTGAAAATAGTCCACAGTTAACCTCCAATGGTAGCCTATTTTCAGGCGCTGCGTAATATTATTTCGCCTGCTGCACCCATGGTAAAATCGCAACTTTTCAAATTATCAGTTGTTTGGCACTTTTCACAATAAATGTGAAAAGAAAATTTTCACATGAACTCTTTTTCTTTCTTTTTTTTAGACTGTAGTTGTCTAGTATTCGTGTTTTCACACAGAAAAAAAAGTTATAAGTTTCATTTTTCATTAAAAGTTCATTAAAGTATGTTTTGTCAAAAAAGGTCTAATTTGCTCTATCATCACACTTATTAATTTCTCTTTTCACAGCAGTTACCCATTATCTTACCCATAATAAGCAGCAATAATGTAATTTTCTAAATACTTAAAAGAACATTTTACTTCAGCATCCAGAAAAAACAAACAAAAGAAAAATAAAACCTACCATATAAAATCAGTACAGAAAGGGAACAAAAAAAAGTTGTGTTCCTTCTTCTAAATTTGGTGCTCAATAGACCATGGAACACCTCTAATAAAACATGCAATTTAGAGTCCACATCAGCAAAATAATGGTGTCGCACCTTCTGCTTGTAGAATGCTGGCAGTGCTGTGAGGTCTGAAGGCTTGAGGTATGATAATGTGCCATGTGTAATATAAACGCAGCCGAGCCGTCAACAAACCAAAATTACATTTTGATTTGTGAGTGCCTTCAAATGCAGCTTGTATTCCCTTAGTGTGTATATTGTACAATCATTTGAAAGGCATTCCTAACAACCACTGCACAAATCATTTCTTCAATTACGATTCTTTATGAGCCATAAATGGGGAGCTTTCTGTATTATGGGAAGACTTTTATTCTTTTCTTTGAGACCCAAAATTTCCATTAGTCAGTGAGTGTTAAAGTTTATGGGGTTATTTATTTGTATTTTGTATATAAAATGGTGCAATATATATATATATATATATATATATATATATATAAATATATATATATATATATATATATATATATATATATATATATATATATATATATATATATATAAATAATATATATATATATATATATATATATATATATATAAATAATATATATATATATATATATATATATTAGGGGTGTAACGGTTCACAAAATTCACGGTTCGGTTCGATACGATACACTGATGTCACGGTTCGGTTCGGTTCGGTTCGATACGTTTTAGATACAGCAAAATGTAAAAACATCTCAACTTTTCAGAATGCCGCAAGCGCACCGCGGGTCATGTGACAAGAACCAACCAATCAGCTTCATCCTTTCCCGTAACAAGGTTGAGAGCTCAGCCAAGATGAAGGAACAGCTGATCGTAGTTGTATATGGATTGCAATTTTGAAATAAATTTAGTAGCAGAGCTACTGCAAGCGATTTTTAGAGCTGCAAATCCATTTATCCTTCGCTGAAATTTCCGCGTCTCATGGAGAGAGCACGTCATTGTTGCTTAGCAAAGACAGACGCCTCATGAGCGCTTCTGCCCGAGCGCTTTGGAAAGGAGGAGAAAGACGTGCTTAGCGTTTTCCACGCGTTTTTAGGAGCGATATGTGAACGGCCCCTAAGGCGCTCGCTCACTCAGCACGCGCTGAAGGCTCGTTGCAAAATGTCTAATGCATTTAACAGACCAGAAATATAAGATCCTAAAATAACCAACAGGTCTGGTGTTTGGGTTGGATTCCCTGTAAGCTATAGTGTCTAAATGCTGCAGGGATAGTTTGCTGCGTGCATGTTTCTCCTTTTTTTCGTCTTTTCCCAGATAGTACTGACGCATATATCCCAGATATTCCCGCTGGTTTTTTTTTTTTTTTTTTTTTTGTATTCCCGCTGGTGTACCCTGTCATGTTGCAGATGCGACATACCGTTGTTTTTTTATCCACCACTCTCTTGCCATCACCATTATAGCTTAAAGGGAATCCAAAGTGCACCCAAACACCAGACCTGTTGGTTATTGGGGGATCTTCTCATTTCTAGTCTGTTAAACGCATTGGCTATTTTGCAACGAGCCTTCAGCGCGTACTGAGTGAGCGAGCGCCTGCTGAGTAGCCTAACATAAACATATAAGATGGTGTTTTTTTCTTCTTCGGGAGTGTCAGGGGCGTTGCCTGTTACGTTGTTTGGGTTATTGGGCTACCTTGTTGAACGCATATCATTATATTTCTTTCTCTCTCTTTTTTTTTTTTTTTCAAATATAATTAATTACTCCAACGAACCGTTCGGTATACATAATGCGTACCGCGTACCGAACCGAAAGCGTCGTACCGAACGGTTCAATACGAATACGCGTATCGTTACACCCCTAATATATATATATATATATATATATATATATATATATATATATATATATATATATATATATATGTGGATAGATAGATAGATAGATAGATAGATAGATAGATATATAGATAAATAGATAGATAGTGGTACACTAATCTAGCCATGTTGCTGTTATTCGACAGGTGACATGCAAGCACTGGACGCCATTAACACTGAACCTTTTTTTTTTAAAGGGGAAAAAATCTCTACAAATCTCTTTTATCTCAGATCAGAGAAAGCAACACGGCCAGCCAACCAACGGAGACAGCCAATCTAAGTGAATGACAGAATGAGAAAAAAAATAACAATAATAAAAAGATATTATGGTTAATAAAATAAAACCTCTCTCTCTCTCTCACACACACACACACACACAAACGTATTACTTTTCCTTTTTTCTTTCCTTTTTACGAAATAGTACAGAATTTTCATATTGCCCCTTTATTGCTCATCAGCCATAACATCAAAATAAATATTGGATTTTTAGTATCGACCTAAAAGCATTCCCAAATTTCCAAGTCCTCTAAAATTTGTAAGAGAATGCATGTTTTGTGCATTTCCATTACATTCATTCAAGCACAAGGAGATATTTATTTAAATGTTATTTTTCTTTTCATTGCACCACAACACACACACACACAAAGATGCAAAGAGTTATTATATGCACCCTAAATATGCAGACATATCACATTATGGGATACTAGTTAGTTTCTAGTCAACACAAGCCATGAGTGAGGAGGCTTTCGGAGCGAGGGAAGACTCAGCAGATGGCCCATATGTAGCAGAGTAATGGGTCGGCGGAGAGACATATGGTGTGATGCCACTGATGAAGAGCCTGGAGAAAAGAAGTGTGAACACATCGATGCTCCGGGGCCCTCTAAGAGCCAAAGCTGCCGATCTCACCACAACCGGACACGACTGATTGCAATTAAAAATTACTGACAATTTACAATAATTCATTAAATAATAAAGAGCAAATCATATTTAACACTGTGAATTAATTACACACTATGAAACTCCAGTAAAAGCATTTATCCACAATTATGAGGGACATTTTAAAAACCTCATGTCTGCATAAAAAGCTGTGAACATAGAAAATGGGTCACCGTGTAACAACCTTGAGCTTTTGTTTTTCAAAAACGGCTACCTTGTTAACTATTCCCCACTAAGATCAAGAGCAGTGGTCTTGATGGATAACAGCCTTAATCCAGATGATGTGAAAAGCTGTTAAGGAAATACAATCAGCAGCAAGACTCTTGCATCTCAACTCTGTGAGTAGCTAGACAGTAACTTATGTCACCTTCATCAAATTTTCCATTAAGGCTATGATCAAAAGTCAAACTATATTATGTAAACCACTCTGCATTGTGCCATATACTTCTGCCTCTCTTCTCAGGTTTGTTGAATGGCAGGTTAATTCAGCATACTGCATGAAAGTTGCTGCCTCTCTAATAAGGACACATGAGATTTGACTGCCATGCATAAACCATTGCTGTTTACTTTGAATATTCATACCTCTGTGAAATATATTAATACATCCCTCTCCTGTTAATTGTCGGTCTGACATCATTTAAAATAGATTCTAATTTCTGAATTAATCAGTGAGCAAAGAAAAGTTAGTACAAGAAAGGTAAATGTGGAACATGTTTGCCTGGATCTGGTGGCAAAGAAAAGGTTAAATATTTCTCTAACTACGCTTCTACTTGGGTCTGAATGATACAGACAGTGAGAAAAACCATTCTGGAACATTCTAGGAGACAAATCCATCAACGTTTACCCAGCAGATGCATCTGTCAACATGACCGGCGGCAGAAACAAAACAGGCCAGTGTGATTCAGCGTTCTCATTGGCTGAGAAATATCTGTTTGCGAGTACCAAGATGGAAAGGCGGCAAAAGTAATGATTAACATTTATTTTCCTTTCATGTCAGAGGACGGTGTTCTGGGAACAGGGTTTATACTGGAACCCGCATCATTCTGTGTGTTTGTTTTAACCTACATGTATGAAAAAAGGCTTCTCTCTGAGATGTATTCACATTTGATTACAGGTGTTGAAATCCACCCGTTTTCCAGACAAAAATGAGGAACCTCTCCAATTCCCTATCCTTTCAATCTTGGGTAGATCTCTCTCTCTCTCTCTCTTAAATAGGACAAGAACACGGTGAAGATAGTCTGAGAGAGTCTTTCTACGGTAGCTATGCAACCATTCTCACTTTGATTTATTGCACCTCAGTCTCAGTTCGGTGGCAAAAGTTCCCAACTTATCGTCCAATCAGAAGTCAGCGGTAGCATATTTTAGCTATGCTGTGTGACCCCGCTCTCAGTCTCTCTCTATCTTCCCCTCCTGTATCTTTCATCTTCTCTCTTGTTGTTCTTTTGTGTGTGAGTGTGTGTGTTGTGTTGATGTGCACACGTGTGTGTTTTGGCAGCAAGCAGAGCTGCATAATCGAATGGTGGTTGGTGACTGATGAAGGTAGCATCAGACTTGTCTCTTTGACAGTCAGATTACTTAACGGCACAGGGGGTTGTTTAAAATGGACCGCCCCCCCTGCCTCCATGTCAAACACAGGCCCAACTGCAACAAGGGACAGGTGTGGGATCATTAGCGCCACGGCTTGCAGTCAGCCAACAAATGTCAACAAAGAAACGCACCACTCCCTTCACAGTTTCATACTGTCTCTTGGATGAAACAGTATTCCATCTTTCTTCCAAAGATGTTAGTATAAGGAATTCTTCCTTCTATCTTTAAGGGATAGTTTGCCTAAAATTTGAAAGTGCAATCATTATTTTCTCACCCTAATGTCTTCTGAAAGCAGACTTCCTTTCTTATGTGGAACACAAATGGAGATTATTAGCAGAGTGATCAGGCTGCTCTTTTCTATACAATCAATGTGAATGGTGACTGTAGTAGTCATTTTTTAAATGAATAACAACTTAAATGTGTAACATGGAAAGTTATTAAATATCTATATACACATATACTGTACTAAGAATTGATGGAAGGTCAACAAAATTCTTAAAAAAATAAAAATAAAATAAAATTACTAAACCAAACTAAAAGTAAACTGTTCTATAATAGCATATACATACTACCAAATTAGCACAGTGCATGACATTACATAACAATATTGTAATCATTCTTTTCCTGCATTGATTGATTCTTGCATTGCATTGGCACTTTAGATCAAAAATGTATATAAATAAAATAAAATAACTTTACCGTAATAAAGGTATAGTAAGATAATAAGTAACTCACTTATAAAAAGACTAATAATAATAATAATAATAATAATAAAGTTAACAACAAACATGCAAAAACAGAAGGCGCAGCTTAGACATGTGCCGGTATTCGGCAATGCGATATATCACGATAATGAACATGCACAATATCGTTATTGTGGGCACTTCAAAATACTGTGAATAATTAATACAAATTATTCAGATTTTTTTTAATGCATTTGAAGAATACTTTCCCCATCAACTGGTCACAATGCACAACACAGCATGCTCTTATGTAAACAAAGCACAGATGAGAAGCGTGTGATTCGCTGAATGAAAGAGCACATTCACTCTCTGACAGCAGGTGGCGGTGAACAGCAGAAATGCAGCCGTTACCCTGGAAACCCCATAAAAAAAGCAGCTGCACAGAGCTGCTTTCTGAAATGTATTTAAATAATTTAAACAGCCATTGAGATTTGTGTATTCGCTATGGTGCTCATCACAGTGCCAATACAGAAATATTTTGACATAGGCTATTTATTTTCAAACTTTTTTTACATTTTAATCTGGACTACAACATGCACAAGATATTGTTTGAAAATGTTTTTATTCTTTATTGTTAAGTCACACTTTACATTAGGGTTCCATTAGCCAACATTACTTAATTCATTAGTTAACATAAACTGCCAATGCAAAATACTTCTAAATATTCATTCATCTTTGTTCATTTCAATATTTAATAAAACATAGTTGAATCAAGAGTTGCTACTGTTATTTAATGAACTCGAGCTAACTTGAAATAACAGTTGTATTTTTTAACAAAGCTTAACTTCTGTATCAAATGTAGCTATTGCTCATTGTTCATGTTAATGCATTAACTAAGGTTTAACTAATGAGATCTCATTGTAAGGTGTTACCTATTGGTCTTCATAATTCTTTAGTACTTTAATTTGGACTGCTGTATTGTATTTAAATGTTCAGTTTATTTTATGTTATGAGAAAAAAATATCAAACCCATTATACTTTATTATGACAACACTTTGTTTGGAACTAAATTTCAATACCATGATAGTAACATATACCATGATAAAAGCATTAGCAATTAATCACATCATGAATATTTGATACTGTCACATGCCTAGTGCAGCTGTATTTTTTCAATACTTTGCCGTATTGCAAGAAAATAAAAAAAAATAAAAAAACATTGCTTTCAAAAGCATTGTTTGCTGTGGTTGAGGAGCACTAAACCGTAGAGCTTCGAATTGAGCTGTCAACTGAATTGCCGCATGGGTAACTGTGCCCAACTGTGGAGTGGCATCTCTGCACTGGGGAGAACAGCTCACTGCAATATCGCAGTCTCAGAAAACCTTCACGTCTTGCTTGGTCGCCTCGTACATATTGCCAGCGCCCGGGCCCTGCCCTATCCCACAGGAACCAGACTGAAACACTCAATGTGCTGGACTGGAAATGCCATCTCGAAATATGTTCCAAATTAAGTCAGAAAAAGATGTCATTGTCTCACCATCAACATTTGACCAGAAACAGCACCTGGGCTGTAAAAACCAAACTCCTTTGAACAACAAACCCCATTTGAAATAAAATATTTTTAGTCATGGTAAGGGCTGAAGAAAATAGAATGCTGAAGAAAATGGAAAAGGTAGCGAAATTGAATGCTAAAGCCTTTTGTGTACAATGAGATAAGAAAAAAATAAGATTACAGCTGTGAGCCTCTGAAAAGCAACCATAGTCTCTTATACATGAAACCATATGAGGTTTAGAAAACCAGCACTAACAGACATTAATCCACCTCTTGGATTTAGCCCGGACTGCACCTGTACATCACAGCCATAACTAATAAAGCCACATATAAATGGTGCTTGTCTCAGAAACAGAAGCTCACATGCTTAGAAATAAATAAAAAGGCATGAAAGGAAAACAAGAATAAGCATGCATGGATAAAACAGCGAGGGAGCAATAAAACATGTAAACAGAAGAAAAGCAGAAGAAATAAGAAAAGATCTTCAGAACTGTTGACCCTTGAAGGCATGTCCACCAGAATAAAAAGCAAAAACATCAATGCAATTTGTGTTCTTCGTTCTCATTGGCTAATCCCACATTCCCCAGCTCACTGTGTGGGAGGCCAGATCTCGGCATACAAGCACCAATCGAGTTAATAAATAAACAATCTCATAAGCATGTTATCAATGAAGTGTTATTCATGTAATCATATTGTTAACTGGAAGCTATTAGAGACTTCAAAAAAAGCTGAACTAAAATAGTGAGTAGTTTAGAATGAGAAAGACACTTACTGAGTCTCTTGGCGGCCTCCAGGGCTTCAGAGGCAGTGTCAGCCACAAAGAAGCGCTGTACGGTCACGCCGCTGTCCTGCATCAGCTTCTTGCTCTGGTACTCTTGCAGGTTCAGCCATCTTCTGGGACTTACCCTAACTAACTGAAAACACAAAGACATAAACAGAAGGGATGTCATTTCTCATCACGAAATAGTGACCTAAATTAGCATGGTTATTATTATTACGGTTTTGTTAAAATGTGCTGGAAATGTTCAAAAAGTACTGACACATAAATTGTGTTTTGTATTTCAAAACAACAAACAATACATAAAATTACTTTTTGATGCATAAACACTAAAACATTAATATAACCACCGATGTCAAGATTTTAAATGACAACATGACCGACAACAGTTTATCTAATAGAGTGTACGAAATGTTCAAATAAAGCTTTAAAAAGTTTCTTAAAATGGTAAACCTCAAATTACAGACTTCAAAAATAAAAGGGTTAAGTCAAAATGATAAACGATTAATAAATTATCATATATATATCATCTGCTCCATAGGGTTGTGCCTATAGACGATAGTATCGTGTATCGACGATAGACAGAGATATCGACTATAGCAGATGTCTCTGTCGATAGTCAAGACAATATAAGGCTCATTCTCCTTTTAATATATTAAATTATAAAATTATTATTATTTATATTTTAATTGGGTGGCCTATTATAATAATTCGGCTATCACACTGACCAGATATTTCACTTCAGCACCGCATTTCGCGCGCGCACACACACACACACACACACACACACACACACACACGCACACGCAAATGAGGATTAGAGCCTATAGCCGGTCAATGAGTCTCAATCCATGAACACACGTACATCGTCTGCAGATATAAGGTATTTCATTGCACTTTTAACAAGTAATCTGAACGGCCTATATATGTGCAATATATTAACTGAGCCATCACTAACTGAGTTTAATGTCACAGTTATGTTAGAATGTATCTCATTCTTGTTTCTGTGGCAATGCGTCGGCCTTGTCATGAGGCCAAGGTCTGGAGCGCTGTATGACGGTTGCAGCAGTTCAATTCAACTTTACTCCAAATATATGAATTTACCCGTTTTAAATACTTTAAATTAACGAAATTAAATTTCGTTTTAGTCCAATATTATTGTTAAACTGTTGGTCTTTAAATTAAATCTACTATTGATTTGCACCGTTGACTTATTTTGCAGAACACTAGACTGACACCTTCCATGCGCAGATGCGGCAGATTTGTCACAGGACATGCGATATGACAGTTGCGTCCAACTATATATGAACTAGCTGTTTTAAATACAGTATTTTTATATTTGACGTTAGTTTATCAGTATGTTTGAAAGCATATTTTTAAGATAATTGGTGAATCCACAGACTCTCTATCTCGCGCACCTGCACGGTTTAAAAGACCAAATAGTTATGCTATGACAAGAACATAAAGTCTCTCTCTTGCTCCACCCATGCTCGGTAATATCATGTATCGTCGATCTCACCGGCTGACGATATGCCGATTTGAAAAATGACCATATCGCCCAACACTACTGCTCCATAATATTACTTCTAGATACTTTAATCCAAATTGCTTAAATGTGTAGAATCCACATCAGCTTGTTTTTCATCAACCAGTCAACATTTACAGCAGGTTATGCAAATTCAGTCAGTTTTTTTGGCCAAACAAAAACTGCACACAGGCTGAATGTGAATGTAACTCTCTGTGAATCAGCACTGCAATTAAGAAAACTACTTTATTAGGTATAACATGGAGTGAAGACAAAAACAAAATGCCATCAAATCTTTTCTGAAGAGTCAGAACTTTCAGAGTTGCAGAATCTTAGCACTTTTTAAAACCTCCCAGCTTTCCACCATGTTTTCAGACTACTCTTTCAGTAACTACTGTTACTTAAAACTGTGCTTTAGGCTGGACAGTATTAATGTGTCCTGAGTTGGTCAAATCACAGAAATCAAACACGGTTTTAATGATAATTAAAATATGAAACTGTAATAGTAACTGTGGGGAATTTTATCATGATTTATTGTCAAACTGTTGGTTTAATTAATAAAAGTTTTGAATAAAATATGATATGAACCTCTTGCTTGGTTGTTTTTAAAACTTGATGGCTGCTTTGTGCATCACTACACATAACATATGTTGACAATTATCCTTTTTTGTCTTCAAAATTGTGACTGCGCCTTTGGACTATTCAATAAAACAGTTTTGACACTATTCATTAAAACTATCTTATACTACTACGGGGCTGTTGAATGCTTGCGTTTGAGTGGCTTATGAACGTTCTAAGGTGTGCAATTATTTTCAGAGAAGCATACGGCAAAAGTAGTTCCAGGCAGGTCTTGACCACATTACATGTCCAGATCACTTAATTGAATGATTTCAGTTATTTCAAAAGGACTTCACAGCTTACAACACCAAAAGAACCAAAAATCACAACAACACTGATCAAGCAAATAAATATAGTTAGCAAAAAATAAAAAAATAAAAAAAAAAAGAAGAGAAAAAAAAAAACCTTTCCATGTTTTTGTCACAAAATTACTTTTATTAAATATGGAAAGCAGATACTCTTTTTCTCCTTCTCTCTCTCCCATACAAATGCACACATGAACACTCACACACACGTAAATATACACACGCACAGAAAAGTGTTGTTAGCGCTGCTCTGATGAGTTATGAGTTAAATAGTTTAGCAACTAAAAAGCAACATGACATTTCACACAAGCAATGTATTAGCTCTGTTCTGGAAGCAGATGAACTTACAGTTAGTAAAAAATAAATATTAGTATTCCATGCAGATGTTGCATGTTTTTCATGCTATGGTATCAGATGGTAATACCATGGTATTTTGATACATACAATGGCACTGAAATTCATATCTCATGCTATTTGCATGGTACTCCAAAGTACTTCCAAAATGGTACGTCATAAAAACAAAAATGCTAGAACGATGGCATATATGTACTAAACACAGTAACGTTACTCTTTTGTACGTGTATCTACAGTAAAACTGTGTCAGAATGTGTCATTATATATGTGACAGTTTAGAGTCTAGATCAAATTTTAACCAGCATACTGACATACCTTTACTGTTACATGGGATATACCATCATACAGTTCCATCTGACCTAACATGAATAAACAGTTGGATTAATTTCTTCTGGCAGGTCTTTGAAGCCATTTCACAACAGACATCAACTATAATAGAGCATCTTCAAGACCATTCATATCGTATCTTACATTCAGGCTAAGACTTCTAATCACTGCAGCTCGGCACTAGGTTAATATTCACACACATTCATGATCACGTCCTTTGATGAGCATTGAATGTGATAGTTAACAACCCATAAGACACTCATTAAATAGACAATTTCCCATTATTCACCACTACAGAATGAGAGTCAAACAGGTTATCAGAGCAGCACAGTGCTTAATGCAGTTAAGCACCTTATTAAGTCATGCTTTTGAACAACTCTCTATGGCTTCTGCTAATTGAGCGTCTACATGTCTCAATGGAGAATAATGAGGGTGCCCACCAAAGCTGCCTGGCTGTGGAAGAGAACTGTGGAAGGATACACTCAGATGTGCACTCTACTCACCCATGGTGATGTTCACACTATGAAAGTACATACAGAAGGGAATTCTACAAAACTCTACAGACAGGTGTAAACTAAGGAAACACTGAACTGCACTCTATTAAAGGTTACAAGATGTGTACACTTTGGAAGTATACGCTCAAAATTCAATACTACAGAAGCAAAGACGTAGACTTGCACACTAGGGGGCGTACTATAGGACTTGTCTCAAATGCTTACAATTGAAGTGGAATTGAAAACCAAAAAAAAGTGCACAAAGAAAGTATACACTCTGAAGTGGACACAATTATAGTGCACACTTTTAACAGTGCATTATATAAAAGTCTACACTTAGAACTTAACATCATGGAAAGGTACTGTCCATGTGGACTTGGTTTCTTGAGGCCTTTGCTCACTCAAGCCCATGAAGTCCACAGGAGGCATTTGAGAGAACACTTTTGAGTCTAAAATGACAATTTGGACACTCCATTGTCCACATGAAGTGTGCCATTTGAAACAGAATCTGAGAGAGAGAGAGAGAGAGAGAGAGTCAGAAAAATGGTACACAAAGAAAAGTTTGTATATCTTCAATCCACTCATCTTAATCACTTGCTCTTTGATAAGAGACAAATGATTCACTACTCTCATTCTCTGCAGTGTTCTCCTCAACACCTGCATTTCATAATTTGACTGTGCCTGACTACACTGAACTAAATAAACTATGATTCATCATATCATTGCATTTGCTGCTGACACCACATTTCTTATAAAAGAAAACAGATCACAAAAGAATTTGATTGGTAAATCTAGTAAGAACTTAGATATTGCAATAATTTCCCGACATTGTATGCATTGTAAAATCAATGTTAACTTTCTCCTTAAGCACAGAATATGATAGAAACACAGAAAGACAGACAGACAGACAGACAGAGAGAGAGACAGACAGACAGAGAGACAGAGAGAGAGACAGACACAGACAGACAGACTGACAGACAGAGAGACAGAGAGAGAGGCAGAAACAGATTGAAAGACAGAGACAGACAGACAGAGAGAGACAGACAGACAGAGAGACAGACAGACAGACAGAAACAGACCAAAAGACAGAGACAGACAGAGAGAGAGAGAGAGAGAGAGAGACAGACAGACAGACAGAGACAGACAGACAGACAGACAGACAGACAGACAGAGAAACAGACAGTAACTCCAGCCATAAAGACTGGAACAAACACCCTTTAGAAGCTCTGCATGTGGAGTTCTGCAGAAGCATCCTTCACGTGCACAGAAACACTCCTAATAACGCCTGCAGAGCCGAGTTAGGCCGTCTTCCCCTAAACCTTATCATTAAAAAAAGAGTTTTAAAGTTCTGGATCCACTTAAACTCTAGTTCAGAAGATTCTCTTCATTATAAAGCATTAAAAACACAAAAAAAGAGTGCTCAAAGTAATCTTTGTGTAATGGTATCAGAGCTAACTAACAAAGCACTCGATATCACCAATCCTGAAAAACATGGAAGAATCAAAGAGATTATGAATGAAGAGAAGGAGACATACATACAGTATTGGAAAGAACAAACCAAAGAGCAAAGTCGCCTCCAGTGTTATCTGAAACTCAACAGAGAGTACAGTATGGCTGACTATCTGCTCTCAGTCAGGAATATAACACACAGACAGTTACTGACCAAGTACAGACTGAGTGACCACCAGCTGGCCATAGAGAGAGGACGACACAGAAAGAGCTGGTTACCCAGAGAAGAGCGAGTCTGTGACGAGTGTAGATCAGGATCAGTTGAGACGGAGGAGCACTTCCTCCTCCACTGTGACAGATACACATCTCTGAGAGACTCACTGTACAGGCAAATACAGCACAACACTCCTGAGCTCCAGTCACTCAGTGAACATGACAAATTAAAAATATTACTTGGTGAAGGACCTGCTTCCTCTGTGGTAGCACATTATATTTACAAATGCCACAAACTAAGAGGTAAAGAGTGAACACATCTACATTAGAAGTACCATCAATGTTTATGAAAATGTATATAGATTTATTTTGCATGTATTTTATTCTATTTTTTTTATTTTTTCTTATGGATATATATGAATTTTTGTTTTGTTTGTTTCTATTCTGCTATGTACAATGCTTTGGCAATATGTACCTTTGTATGTCATGCCAATAAAGCAATATGAATTGAATTGAATTGAATTGAAACAGACAGACAGAGAGACAGAGAGAGAAACAGACAGAAAGACAGAGACAGACAAACAGAGAGACAGACAGACAGACAGAGAGAGAGAGAAACAGACAAACAGAATGCATAATGTGTCAACAGAAATCTAAGTATGCACCTAAGCATACTGAAGTACACAATACCATTGTCAGCTTTTGAACATGGCTTTTTCCACAGAAAGGTACTATTTTCATGGTTAGCATCTGCTGAGTCCTCCGAGGGTCATTCATAATGGCCATGGTGTATCATTCAATGTATATTTTTACCTCTGTATGGGGGTGGATAGCGTCATATTTAAAACTGGAAACAGCTCCCTCTTGTACAAGCTAGCTGTTATTAACATAGCAACGTATGAAAGGTTCAGTGAAAGGATACTGGGTAATAAAGCTGCCTCACACATGAAACTATGCATAGTGTGCATTTCAGTACTTTTTCTATGTCATATTTATTACAAAAGTTGCAGATAACCTGAGAAATTTCTGATTCATTGCATAACATGGTAACATGCTGATATATAACGTTTGCACTGCCAGAGAGAATAACATTTACCTAAAGTCAGCCACATAGCTAAAGTTTTTTTATTTAGATTTCACAGATGAGGGTTTATTTTCTGACTGTCTAGGGTACAATGGGCTTATGGTTCACTGCTGAATTAATTATAAAATGATTAAAAAAAAAAAAAAACACTTAACACTATGCTAAGCTAACAGGCCTAACTGACAACTAAAAGAAAAAAAATAATTAAATTAATTTTTGCTTTGGAAATAGTGTGATATGTCTTACAAGTTAAATTTTTCATGTATAAGAATAAATACACAATTACTCAACATAAGGTAATTCACAGGTAAGAAGAACTAACATATATATATATATATATATATATATATATATATATATATATATATATATATATATATATATATATATTCACCCTTGTTCTTTGTCATTTTTCATGTTAAAAGACTTTACATGTTTAAAAAAATGCATATGGAGAAATTATCATTGACCAAGATAAACGGATGCTTTGAAGGTGTTGTTCCTTATAATTTTGTGCAAGCAATTGCTATTTAATGTCAACATATGAAACTTAATTATGATGTTTTCACACCAAGGTTGATAAATACATCAATAACCACTATAACTATGAACTATAACTGTTAATAATTATTTGAGAATAGAAAAGTCCACACCACGAATATAACAATAACATCACAGAAGAATGATTAAATTGGAATCACTTTTTAGAATGATTTTTCTAAATAATGATAAAAACATTAATAGACAATAATTCACCTGACTTAAAGAACTTAAGCATTTTAAGCGGCTGTTAATTTCTAATCAGGCACCGAATAGAGAACCCGGTCTTTCAAATCGGTCTCCCAAACCATCTTCAGATTCACAGCCGTTTGTCATTCAAAAGACAAGAAATGTAATGTAGCGTCACATGAACATCTAAATCTGGAGTTTAATGGGAGAATTCTAAGTTTAAAAATATCTAATGTTTTGATCTGAGGAGATGATATATGCCTAAGTTATGTTTTCGTTATCGGCGTTCCCAGTTCCTCTTGATTAACCGGACTGCGGAAGTGCTAAAAGAGCTCCATGGAAACCTTTATGCAAATGTTACCAGTAATTGTTTTGTTTTCCCCCTTCTCACTAAATATAGCAGGAGCCCACGTTGTAGCTGTACAGATTATTAGTTCACTCAAGGGCAAAGGGAGGTCGAGGTGCATCCGAACCGGGAGGTGGGCGTCAGGGGCGCGAGCGCTGTGCTCCAGGAGGAGGCGGTGAGAGCGGGGACGGCAGGTGTCTGATCTCCCCTGAGACTCTGCCTCAACAGTAATTATCTTCATCAGCACTCTAGAGACACCACCAGTTAAACACCAACACACACACACACACACACACACAAACGGACAGCTTTCTACACCCACAAACACATGCAGCTGAAAGCTCAAATATACAAAAACAGACATACATACATAGAAAGAAAGAGACAGAGAGAGAGAGAGAGAGAGAGATGCAGTACAATAGATGTACTCATGTAAAAAAAAATATAGAAATGGGTAAATAAGTATTTAGTAATGTGGTTAGCTAGAATATCTACATGTCGATGGAAGCATATTTCCACAAAAAAAAAAAAATGTAGTAAATCAACTATGACGTAAAATGTAAAAAATCATGGTTTCTATGTCATAATAATGCGCCAAGTCATAGAAATTGACAAAAAAAATAAAAATAAAACATATTTATGAGATAAGTTAAAATGTACATACTAAGCACTAAAGTTGAAATTTAGATTCTCATTTCATTTTATATTTATGACTTTTTATATCAAAGCGTGATTTATTGCTATTTCTATGTGGTGGAAATGGTCTCCCATAGCAAGCTATATTATAATGTGTCAACTTGTATGTGATATGCAAAATGTTGTTGTACTTTAAGCTAAAATGTTAGAACATTCTAACATATCAGCTGACAGAAAAATTCAAATAAAACTCAAAGCAACAATTTAACAGCAACAAAAGCTCAGTACCACAGCCCTATTTCTTATAACTTTTTCCAATAAATAGGCCATATTTTCAAATTCAGATTTAAAGTGACAACCATGAGATTCTGTAATAATTGTTAAATGTCAAAGAATGGCATTAAAATAAATTATCTACATCCTCTCACAAGTCGTTCTGGATTAAAACCATTTAATTCAGCCATTCAACAATTGTATCATCCTCTCATCATTCAGTGTCACTGTAAATACAAGTATTAACAGTTTTAAGAGAATGTTAATTACCTTAATGTCTCAGGTAATTAATTAAACTGTGTTTAAAGTTAAAATGAGTTAAACTTTTAAAGCCACGTCTCAGCACACTGTTGCATTTTCTTCACCATAATGTTGTTGCAAACCTGCTTGACTTTATATTAAAAAAAATATAAAAAAAAAATATATATATATATAGTATAGTCATACAGGTTTGGAATGACATTAGGTGAGGAAATAATGACAGAATTTTAATTTGGAGGTAAACTAACTAACTTTATCCAATAGGCTATAGGTCAAACCTCTCCACCTTACTTAGAGAACGTCTGAGCCACATAAAAATCAGACTAACCCCACAATCCAAAAATGACCTTATTCTCACCTGACCTAAACAGAAACATTGTCTTTCCTTTCAAGTTTCTATCCTTTATTAGCATTGAAAGAAACAGCTCTGGATCCTCTGGGAGGCCAGATGTCTCTTAAGGACATGGTGGCCCACAGCAGATCTTGACTTTTCGTTGTCCTCACAAAGGTGAAAGGACGAAGGAAAGCTGTGGCAGCAGTTGCATCAAATTCCACAGAATAGCAGAAGGCCCTCACATCAACTTTAGAAAGTCGGGCACAAAGTTAAGAGTGTGGAGCCTTTTTTTGATAATTTATTTTATAAAATTAATTAAGTGTATGATATACAATCACATATATATATATATATATATATATATATATATATATATATATATATATATATATCTTTTTTATTAACAGCTCAAGAAAAGTGTGATGAAACTATATTTGTGCATCTGGCACACTTTGTTACGGTGGATCACAGATCTACTTATGTTCAGATTTGAGTGTGTAATACTCCATTGGAAAGAATGGCCCACTGCACTGCAGTGATGACGAGGTCTATGCTAATCCTGCTGGATATATGAAGGTAATACGTGCACACTTCAGACGAAGGGGAAAAAACACTCCAAGATGCTAGAAAGGGTCTGTTGCTCTTGAATGTAATAGACTCCTGGCTCAGTCATTGCTCTTATAACCCTATTCTGATACCTGCACTGCTTCTCATCAGCTGTGATGGATTAGGGAGAGAAAAAAACAGCATTTTGAATTGTTTTTTGGTGGTGTGTGTATAAAATGTGAAGCAAACAGTGAGTTAGAAATGCCACCATATGTTAAAGACAACCAACCGCAAACAGCGTTTGCAACATATTTAACTTCAATACCAACAGTAAAGCAAGTAAAACAGGATGTTTAGGGCAAAAAATGTAGGATGAGGCTTTTAAGCATGGATATGACTGGATTATGAAAAGTATGCAATGATATGTATTGCAAGGATAAATGTTTTTTTTTTGGCTAATACAGATGACTACTATTTAAAAATTACACAAAATGTTCCCAACTGCTTAAACACACAGCAATTCTGCTGTTTCCAATAATGACAGATACTGGTATTATCGTGGATACACTGTGAATCACTAGCTATGCTATTATTATTAAATATTTAGGGGTGCGTATACCGAATGTTACAATTCTAGTTGATACAGATGTGCCAATTCTTATTATATAATGTTATGGCCAATAACCAACAAACGGCCAATATTTAAATTCTAAACTGTTATCTCCAAATAAATTAAAAGCACTCAAATTAAAAATAAGTCATTTTAAATAGTAGATGTTGTAATATGTAGATGAGTGTTTTTCATTAAAACAGTTATGGTAATCCACACCACTCCAGTTCATCGAGTAACATCAGTTGAAAAGCTGTATATTTATAATAAAAAAGCATTAGTTAAAACAAATGACTAACATACATTTTTTTCACTTTACTAGATGCTATCTTGACGTTAATATGTGGACAGCTGTTTGGAATCTTAATCTGACGGCACCCATTGACTGCAGAGGATCCATTGGTGAGCAAGTGAGGTAACGTTATTTTTTTTCCAAATCTGTTGCCATGAAGAAACAAACTAATCTATATTTTTCTGAGTTAACTCATACACTACTCCTTTAAGTGAACTGACATCACATTGTGTATACGTACCATATAAGAAATGGATATTAATTTTAAATGTATTAAATTAATATTTGCATCATTATTAATATTTGAGTTTCCCCACCTGCTTGGACTTGCTTCAAAAGAGGAAAGTAGTTTCAGAGCTGTAAACACCCCCAAACCACTTCTGAATAGTGTTTACTCATCAATCATACATTTATAAGACTCAACATGGATAGAAAGGAATACAATCCATTCTGATTTCATGTCATCTTTAACTAATATTACTAGTTTGCCTGAACATATGCACCATTATCAATGTGCAACAAACTGAACGCAAGCAGCTGCTTATAGATCCGATCTCATGGCTTCTTGCCAGACAGACATGAAGTGTTAGAGTATAACTCAGGAAGACATGCTTAAGCATCGAGCTGATGGATGAGACACAATCACTATGCAAAAGAAAACAAGACAGAAAGAAATCAACATTCGTCCTTACAAAACCACAAGAGAGGAATCACATTTAATCACTCATCCACTAACTGTGAAATCTGTTGGGGATTTCACAGATTTTACAAACAGATACAAATATTACAGAATTACTCATTGTGCCTAAGACCCAGACAGTAAGTCAATGGAGACTACATTTAGAAGTTTTAGTCTGCCCTGAAATAGTTCTTGAAGAAAGACAAAAAGAATAGAAAATTAAGCAACACAACAGCTGTCCCCAATGGGAAAAATAGGGTTTTACCTCTGCATATTCATGAGGGGGTATTTACAAATCTGTATTGACCAATCCAATTCGTCTGAGAGAAGGAAGAGGAGCTTATAGGTGCTCAAACAAGAAGATTTTCTGAGGACGGGCTTATGGGAGCTTTTCTTGAGGTCTTTCAGAGGGCAATGCAGTTTCATTGTGCATAATAAAAACATTAAACCGGAGAGATCATTTTTTATGCATTTCTGTGGCACAAAAAAAAAATAAATTAAAATGCATATATCGTTTGTATAATCACTGCATAATTTGCATTCAAAACCTAATGTATTCCCATCTTCACCATATATCAAACCACCATATATCCCTGGGTAAAATAAATGTAACAAGAAAAAAACTAAGTTGAGGAACTAAATTGACTAAATCTAAAACAGAAAACTAATATGTATCTACACAAACAAAATAGCTAAGTAAAATCTTAAAATAAAAATGTAATAATTACTTTAATTTTTATGTAAACAATGCTAAAATAATGCTTGTAAATATAACAAAAGCTATCAGATATGTTACCTGAAAATTCAACCCCATTCTATTTTATGATAATTTAAAGTCACAAAGGGACTTTGTTTATTCATAACATGATTATTCTTAAAATGAATGACAAAAAGAAAAAAGTATGAATATTCAATAAAAACCTCTGCATTACCTCTGCATTTCTACTCACACGGCAAACCACATGGACCTCCTCGGATTATATGTTAATTCTTTCCCTAATTATCAGCATCTAATGTTTCAAATCTTCAGTTTCTTTAAAAACAGAAACAAAGTTTGTTTTTTGGGTGTTTTTTTTTTTCCATAAAACAAATGAAATGTATATAAACTTCATGAATCAATAAGTTATGTACTATTTGTAGAAGTAATCATTACAAATCAAGGTTTCTACCCGTTACACATTTCTAGTCACACAGTAAACCACCTGGATCAACTCTGTTATATGATAAAACTTTATTACTTTCCCTAATTATCAGTGTCTGATGCAGCATCCAGGGGTTAAAATCCTCATTACTAGTCAAAGCTCTGCCCCAAAACCTTTGAAATGACTCTTCTTAATTAGCACCTCCAAATGGCCTCACATTTAATTAACTTGTGGAATCCTTGAGGGGCGTTTTGATTTAAGAAATTTACACAGTATCCCATTCCTGATTGTAACTTATTGTTTTACTTCATAGAAATCAATACGAATGTTAAAATAGTCCCAATCAGCAAACAGTGGAGCTGATAAAATGCTGTTGATAAATCAAGGTTCTTTACTGTAAGATCATCTGATATAACTAAAAAATTTAATAAGGTAAATTTCCATAGTTTTAGCGTTTGCTCATTAGAGAAGTATTTAGAGAAATGTTGTGCTCACAGGAACAATTGGCAAAAACGATTTTAATTTAGAACATCAATATTTCTTCAAAGTCACAATGTTAGATAACGAAGCAATTATTTAATTATTGCGTGCTAGGAAAAATCCAAATAAAGTTCATTTGTGACCTCTAAATGCTCTAAGCTCTTTTTCATAGTCTGGTTTTCACCTATGAATTCTGTTCAGCAAGATCAGATGGGCATTAGATGAGCAGCAGCCTTTGACAAGTTGACAAGCGGGCTTCGTTAGGCCATGACGTATGTGTGTGTGTGTGTGTGTGTGTGTGTGTGTGTACTTGTCTACCTATCCAACAGGGGACCATGGTGTCGTTACACACTCACCAACAGGGGACCTCTGAGCTAAGAGGGGACATTTTTCAGGTCCCCTGTTAGACATGCCTTAAATCATGCTAAAATCAACTGAAAAAACCCCTGGTGAAGTTTTTTTAATTTTGACCAAGTGGGGACCTGGACGTGTGTGTGTGTTTAAACTCATTCTCAGCAGCGCCCCTGTAGGCCGGGGCAGGAACTGTAAAGGCAAATTCACACACGTCGTTCACACTCCTCTATTGTCTGAATGCCTGCTGTTCCAGAGAGGCTCTGAGGCTCTGAGAGGAGACTGAACACAAACCAGTCTTTTAAACTCCTAAACTCTTCTAAACTCTTAAAACATTCATATTCTCAAACATCCAGGAGGACCACATTACAGTGAGGCAAAATAGTGTCTGAATTATTAGCATTATTATTTCACTCTAATGCTAAAAAAAGTTTATTTTTATATTTTTTACCCCAAAATTTTTTAACAGTGTATGTTGAATGTCAAGAACTGGTATTTTATTGTTATCATCAACATTGCCATTGCATGCACAGATATTGACAATGTGAATTATTGTTAAATATTGGTCAGCCAATCAGGCGTCACACTTCACCATCTAACAGGGGACCAGTGTGCTTATTTTTTTTAATGCAACAATCAATATATAATTTTGAAAAACTGACATATTATAACCAACAATTCCTCATAAAGTAGACTACCAGTAAATTTGATAAAAATTATTCTGCCAATAGATCTGACCATTTTTTGCTTAAGTGCTATCTGATATTATCAAGATGAATTTGTTCTGACAGGTTAACTCTGAGTTCTTGTCATCTTTTATTACCATTATCTAAACTATAGCAAATAAACTGTGATAGCGTTTGAAATGTTCAAGGTGTCTGAATAAATGTAGTTTTTACTGTATACATACACAATATACGTATATGTACTTATAATACTGACACATTGAGAAGTGCCATTATAGTTAGTTTGTTAGTACTTAGTTTCTTTATTTTTCAAATAATAATAATAGTAATAAAAAGTAGTAATATAATTAGAGTCAGCCAGCTGTCAACAGTTCAAGGGCAGAGGTAATGCCTCTTATAATTAACTGTATATATATATATATATATATATATATATATATATATATATATATATATATATATATATATATATATATATATATAATTATATATATATATATATATAATTATATATTTTTTTTTTTACATTTATTTGACATTTTCTTGGCTTAACCCCAATACACTTCTGAACGTATGAATGCAATCAAAACCCATTCGTGAGAAGGTCCTATCAGTGATGATAATTTGATCAGACAGATAGACAGATGGATGGATGGATGGATGGATGGATGGATGGATGGATGGATGGATAGATAGATAGATAGATAGATAGATAGATAGATAGATAGATAGATAGATAGATAGATAGATAGATAGATAGATAGATAGATAGATAGATAGATAGATAGATAGATAGATAGATAGAACAGATAGATGGAATAGTGCTAATGTTGATCTGAACACTTAGGTCCCCTGTTAAATGGTAAACTGCGACATCTCTTTGGTTGCTTTGACATTTCTTCAGAATTTCATGTTGACTTTGAAAATATTCAATTGGCTAAATTTCTAAATCAATGTTACAATCAACATATATTGTAACATTATATTATCATCCTTGCCATAGCATTCAGAGATGGTGAGAATGTGAAATATTGTTAAATGTAAGGTCAACTGATCAGGCGTCACACTTCACCATCTAACAGGGGACCAGTGTGCTTTAGTCTAGTGAAATCACCACATGCACAGATCTGTTGCTGTGTATGTTTAGTATGTACAGTTTAGCCTGTGTGGAATTGTTTTTATTATTTGACTTTTTTCTGTTCAACACAAACAAAAATGACCCTCATTGGCCGATAAGAAACATCAAAGGAGGATTCGTTGTAGAGTGTTTGACAAAATTAATGTCTTGTAATGTATAATGTACGCTCAGCACCGCTGAGTGTTCCCGCGATCATTAAATCGAAACATGTACGCGTATTTAAAAGCAATTTTAATACCCCGCATTTTGAGAGTGACTCCCTGATGCTCGCAAGTTAGGCTTCATAACATATCTAGACTGTTATTAGTATGTAGACTATAACAGGTTTTGTAGTTGTCTATAGATCTGTTATCTTTCTCTATTTGAACTTTGAATATATAGAGAGCACTTATTGTTTCTACTTAATACAACTATTATGTTATTTGTTATGTGTTTATTTGTAAGTTCAGTTTGTGAAAAGAAGTTCACTTTCAGTCGGTCACTCTCAACGTCACATCGGTGATGACTGACACATTGTGATCCCAATTCTAGAAGCTCATAATTCATGTACGGTTCCAATGTCTAAAGAGACTCACATAAAATCATGCAGGAGAGAATCCAGGCAGTTGAACAAAACCTTTTACAGAGCTTGAGTGTTGTTGTTTTTACTGCATATGATAATTCATACTCAGAAAGTAGAACTGAAATTATATTTATTACAAGATGATTTTTCCAGTCAAACATTTTTAGACCAGAAGTTGGTCATTAAGATTCCTTTTTTTTATCTGTAAAAATCTTGTCTTGTGGCTTGAGTTAAGTGTTGGCATTAATGCTAATCAAACAATAAAAGGCGAGAAGAAAAATAATTACATTAATTTCTCAAGTAAAGCATTATTAGTTTGTTTAATTTACATCAACAAAACAAATTGATGGGTTAAAAAGAGCAGAAAGAGCTCTTTAAGGTAACAATTGCATGTCAATACTTCTGACAGTAAAGAGTGAATGTGTTAGATAAAATGAGTTTGGTCCCCAGTTAGATGGTGACGTGTGACGCCTGTTAGACTGAATCACCTCTTCTTACATCACAGACACTTTAACATTATATGTTAAGTTAAGAAACAATATTATATGTTAAGTTAAGAAACAACATTATATGTTAACTTAAACAATATTATATGTTAACTTGCTGCATTGAAAAATTTCAATTGAGTTCAGTAAAACACCTTTTAACTATGCTACTTTAGCTGTTTAACACTGACATTTTCCAGAGGCTCCATTTTTTTGTAGGGTATTATCAGCACTGCCATTATATTCATAAATAAATAAATGTAATTTGTTAAATGTAAAGGCAACCAAACAGATCACGTCATGCTTCACCATCTAACTGGGGACCGGTTTGATCTTGGAGGCTAATTTGTGCATTTTTTTTGATAGATAGATAGATAGATAGATAGATAGATGGATGGATGGATGGATCGATGGATGGATGGATGGATGGATGGATAGATAGATAGATAGATAGATAGATAGATAGATAGATAGATAGATAGATAGATAGATAGAACAGATAGATGGAATAGTGCTAATGTTGATCTGAACACTTAGGTCCCCTGTTAAATGGTAAACTGCGACATCTCTTTGGTTGCTTTGACATTTCTTCAGAATTTCATGTTGACTTTGAAAATATTCAATTGGCTAAATTTCTAAATCAATGTTACAATCAACATATATTGTAACATTATATTATCATCCTTGCCATAGCATTCAGAGATGGTGAGAATGTTAAATATTGTTAAATGTAAGGTCAGCCGATCAGGCGTCACACTTCACCATCTAACAGGGGACCAGTGTTTTTTTATTTTTTTATTTACTGCATTAAAAACTTCAGTTGGCTCCAGTAAATTAAATTAACTGAATGTCTTTTAACATTTGCACATTTGTGGATCCAACTGAAAATTCTCAATGCAACAATCAATATATAATTTTCAGTTTTGACCTCCACATGTGTATTAGTGTCAGGTGTTGTATGGAGAGCTACAATAAAATACTTTTTAAGCATTGGCACTTTAGTCGTTTAACACACTAACATTTTTCAGAGCAGCACTTGATTTAGGGGCTCCATTTTTATTATCAACATTGCCATTACATTCAGAAATAGGCAGAATATTCTAAACATTGATGTGAAATGTAAATTGTTAAATGTAAAGGCAAGAAAGCAGATAACCATTTGGATTTTTGGAATTAATACATACATACATACATACATATATATATATATATATATATATGGAGACTTCCTGCACTGAAAAGGATATTGTGAAAAAACAAAACAGCATTTTGAATGAAATCAAGTCAAACTTTATTCTCATAATCTCTCTAAAAATAGCTCTCAGGGTTTATGGGCTCAGTACTGTTGACCCAAACTTCTCTTAACTGAAATTATTCTGTTGAGCACAAAGTATTTAACTGTTTTCCAGTCTCTTCCATTACCCTTTAGAATCCTGTTTGCATTTATGCATCTTTCACAGTCCACTTTTCCAGGAGCCTTCATTTCCTCAAAGTAGATCTTGAAACAGTGTTCTATGACTTTCCTCTCTGTTTCTGACCAGGGCTTTCTGGCTCTTGCTATTTAACAAAATTAAAAGATAAAAAATATATATAGTGAATAAATATATGAATGAATGAAAAAAATGTAATGTCAGTAATACATACTTTACAAAGTTGAAAACATGAAAAGACAATGATCTTCAGCTCTTCAGTATTGTTTGTGGTGAATGGAACATACCGTTTTGATTTAATGGCACTAGTGATTTACTGATGTATCCGAGACTGAAGACTGAAGTCTTTTCTGAGCTGGCTGCCCTTATTTCAGAAAGATCATCATTTGTGTCACTATTTCCTGAAACCACATTGACATTGCTGTAGCTGTTTGTGGTTCATATTTGATAAGACCAGTGATCAAAACCTGTAAATTCACACCAGTATTTATATCTAATCATTTGAATGCTTATTGTAAACTCTACAATAAGTCTTTGCACATAGTTTTGACTTCCTGAAGGCATTCCTCAATAGTAGGACGCTCTTCCACTGATTTGCTCAGCATTCTGCTTAAGATATTTTTTGTCTTTCATCCCATTGAAGACTGAAGTTACTCGTTCTGACATGTAGAGACAGACCAAGTGGATCCTGGTTGGAGGGTGTAGTAGTCTGATGAGGGTGTTGCCCATCCGTCTGTAATGGACCAAGCATCCTGCTACCTGTAATATAGAAGATTCATTTATATCAATCTCTAGTAATGGCCACCTGACTAAGCTGTACAGAATTAATAATGATATTGTTATGAACGCTGAAAGTGACATGCAGAACATTTCAACAAGTGCTCTTTTTTGTAAAACTGATTTTAATTAATGCTTTAATTAATTATTTTAATCATATTTGTTACAGACTAAAATTTTATTATTGCATACATTAAACTTTTTGACTTGCATCCCCTTTTATACTCAAACCCAGACCCAAATTAAAAGATGTAATTCATGTAATAACACACTAGTAATTCATGATTAACCTAACATTTTAAGGATCCAGAATTGTGCATTAGTTAAGAATAAACAAACCAGTAATTAATGATTCACTTTTTCACAATTATTGAGTGGCACTTACTAAGTGATATTCAAGTTTATTGACCAGAATAAGCCAATAATTATTGATTAACTAATGCATTATTCTGGATTACCAATGCATTATTCACTTTAAATAAAGTGTTTTTTGTTAAGTGTAAAGTTTCACTTTACAATAAGTCAGGTCAAGTCAATTTCTATTTATAGAGCACAACATTAACACAACCATCATTGATCCAACGTGCTTTACAAGAAAAGGTTACTTTAAAAGCAACAGAGATCAAAAATTAAAATAAAAATATGTATATATACACATTTAAAAAAATAAAAACATACATCAAAAGAACCGTACACCGCATCACTCAAATGCAAGGGTGTAAAAATGAGTCTTTAAGTTTGATTTAAAAACACGGAGCGATGGACAGGACACATTAACTAACAATGAGAAATACATTTGTTTAAATATTTAAGCTTTGTTAACATTAAAAAAATACAACTGTTTATTTTTTGTTAATGTTAGCTCAACTACATTAAATAATATTTATTAATACATTATTAAAATCAAACATTGTATTTGTTAATGATGAAAGTAATGTTTACTAACATTAATAAACACTTTAAAAGTGATTTTCATGTTAACTAGTGTTAACCAATGACATCTTATGGGAAAGTGGTACTATTTTATGAAATATAGTAAAGACCATACCAGTGCGGATTGTTTTTTCTTCACTTTGATCAATAATCTCTATTGTGTTGTAGTGCTATCTGCCCCGTTCACGCTCTCTCTCTCTCTCCCACAAACATTCACACCTCTCACAGGAACAACACACCTGACCAGTGAGTCTGGGATCAGGAAGACTGGTTTAATGGTTTTAAAATAAGACTTTTCTGCTAATCAAGGCTGCATTTACCTGATCAGAAATATTGTAAAATGAATTTAAAATTGTGAAATAGTATTACAATTTGAAATAACTGTTTTCTTATCGAATGTTCTTTAAACTGTAATGTATTTCTGTGATGTGCAGCTGTATTTTCAGCATCATTACTCTAGTCTTCAGTGTCAAATGATCTTCAGAAATAATTTGAATTAGCTGAATTGATGTTCTTTTATGATCAATTATTATTGGTTCTCAATCATTAATAAGGATTCTTATATTATCAGTGTTGAAAGCATCTTTTCCGTCTTCATAGTTTTGTGGAAACTGTGATATATAGTACTTTTTAGGATTATTTAATGAAAATAAAGTTCAAAATTACAGCATTTATTTAAAATAAACTGAATAGACCTATATAGAGATATCTATTGATATATTGTCTATATATACAGTATACGTATAGAGAGAGAGAGAGAGAGAGAGAGAAAACTGTTACTGTTAAGACATTTAAAAAATCGTACTGATCCCAAACTGATTTAACATTGTTTGTAACAAGTTTGCCAGGTTAATTCCATTATTTTACATTAAAACTCAAAGGAAGTTTGACTACTACAAATAAATAACAATTCATGAAATAACTCTGAAATATGAGCTAAAGTTATTGAAATAGAAATGTACCTGTCTCCATGAGCTGTCAGGATCTCTGCAGTCCAACATCATTTCTTCTCCTGTAGTGATGTTTGTGGTCACAAATGCACACAAATGTGCTCTTTTCTCTTCATCAACAATCTGTTGGTCACAAACACATGCACATATTAGCTTTAGAGAATACATACATTTATGATACAAGTTTAATATGTGTCCCAGTTGTTTTCGAGTTCCATTGATTATCAATATTTAATATTTTATCAAGTATGATTATCAGTGCATTATAATCTTTATAACTGTGCATCAAAATTAAAATACACTAAATTTTCAAGCCACTGATTATCTATAATTTCTGTTTCTGTATTTTTTTCACACTGCACACTATGAACAAGTAATAACATTGCACAGTACACTTCTTGAAATTCATAAGCTACTATGCCAAGTATTTAATTAATATTTGCAGTCATACAGTATTGGAGACAGAGTCTTAAATGATAACTTACCTTTCTCTTGACTCTTGACTGAAATATGTCTTTATCTTTCCCAGATGCGATGAATTTCAAAGCTTCCTTTTCAGGACAGTCTCTCCTGGGTCTCATTTTCCTGTGAAATATTCAAGATCTTTTTAGGGTACACTGCATTTGCCAAAATGAAAAACAATATTTAGAAACAACCACAAAAAAAAAATCTATCAACAAATGAACAAATATATACAGTAAATAGAGATTAAACAGCACTAACATTCACTGAGAGACTACATGCAAATTTTAACAGTCTGCATGCATTTTTGTCACATTTATTTTTTTAAGGCTACCATTTACATGTTATCAGAATCTAAATTCAGAATGTATAACTTACCTTTTCAGTCTTGAATGGAAAAAAGAGATGAGAAATGGCCTTAGTAGGCTTTGTTGTATGTGGTCCCTTGTAGGCAATGTAGGAATCTCAAAAAGCAGTTTGTCCTTCAAGGTTTTGGAATTTTATTTCACAAAAAAAACTAAAAAATTCAAAGTAGATTTTGTCAGAAAAACAGTATATATATAACCCCACCCAGATATCTGGAGCGTGATTGGATGAGACTCAGTTAGCCCGGATACTGTTGGTACTGTTGCTGTGAAGGGCCAGGTGATAATGTGGAGACATTAGTGTTATTAGCATATAAGAAGAGAGAACAATCAGTTTACCAGACACTGCTGGGGGAACTGGGGGATGTGGGGATTCTTTAAAACAAGTCACTTTGACTGGGATTGGTTTGCTTTTAGATTATGTAGCTTGAAAAATAATCAGGGATTTTTTTTTTTTTTTTTTTTTTTTACACTCATGGGCATTTAGTGCTAGAAAGATTATAAAAGTATTAAAAACTATTTGTGTTGTATTCAAAGTCTTCTGAAGTCATACAATAAGTTTATGTGAAAAGTTTCAACATTGAGGTATTAATTGCTGAAAATAATTCCACTCCATAAACACAGTCATCATAAAATATAGCTGAATTTGAGTTTGAGATAAAATACATCAAAACTGACGTGATAAATGTCCCTGTCCACAGCGTTTGTCTGTTGATGCAAAGGTATCTTAATGAAACCAGTGAAATACCCTGCACATGGAAAAACTGCACTAGATGGACAAACTAAAGATTTACGCCAAGGGCTCCTGACCAAGAGTCAAGGATTGAGAAAGTGTAAAAGACGGTCCCCAATGAGACTGTGAATTGTGACGCCTGTTTGGTTGCCTTTACATTTATAAATATATCAATATTCTGTTTATCTATGAAACAACAATGTTGATAATAACACTAAAACAGCCATTCTTGCCATCAGAAATAGTTAAACTTAAGTAAAAACATAAGACATAGAGTGACTCGTCAGGTCGAGATGCAATACATAAGAGAATGGCCAGCATGCTGATGACTGGTCAAACAGATGTTAATCATACAGAAGCTGATCATACAGACCGCATCGACACGGATAGCTGTCGTACAGACCAATCGCTCTCCAGCTGGAGGAAGTGCTGCTTTATAATCACAGAACATTCACTCACTATTAAAATGATTCTGGCTGCTAGAAAGGAGAACATATCCTACAACATGAGTAAGTTCTACATTTTCTAATCACTTATTCTACAAATGTTGCAACTATGTTTAAACATGTTTAACAAAACTGTCTTTACTTTTTTCTTTTAAGAAAAGTCAAGTCAACAGTTCACATTATTCACTCTAATCAAGAATTTCACTTCATCAGAAAGTTCAGTCCTCAAAAAAAAAGGTATGTTGCTACTCAATATATTTTGAATATAAAATGTTCTGAATACAAAAATATATATTGCCAAAAATGGAATTGCCACAATCAACAAGAATAATAGATGTCAATCTCATTTCAAGACAAGTAAACCTCTTAGTGTTAGTATATATTGATTTGAATATCTTTCAGTTTCAGGGATCAACTGAACAAATGAAGATTATGCTTTCTTCAGTCGACCCGAGGCACCACTGGAGGAAAGGTGGACAAAGTCAGGAAGTTTGTGAACAATGTGATGGCCAAGTTTGTTCTCTGTGTTAATGGAGCATTGTCCATCATCCACACATAGTGTTTGAGAAGCCTGAGCTATATTTAAATGATGAGGTTCATTTAAGCCCTAAGGGAAATGATATATTTTTTTTTACTGATATTATCCAGTGTTTGAGAGACCACAGACCATAAGCCTGATGCCGGATTGGTGCATGTTATGGGAAAGAAGCTCTCCTGTATTTTTAAAAAGTACCCAGCAGTGTGTTCAACAAATGCCTGACTTAATAAAAGTATTCCCCGGACTTATTTTAAAAATAAAATAATATACAATGCCTAAAATATAAACAGCTTCTTTGCAAAAATGTTGAGTTTCAACCTAAATTTAATAATAATAAATTAATATCTGGTATAATTAAATACTATTTGTATCATTTCATTTATAAAATACACTTAAATAGACCTGCTTTCTTTTCTGGGCTTTGCTTGTATGTCCCTATACCTGCTTGCTGTGAGAGGCCAGGTGATAATGTGGAGACATTAGAGTTATTAGCATATGAAGAGAGGAGACACTCAGTTTACCAGACACTGCTGGGGGAACTGGGGGTGTGGGGATTCTTTAAAACAAGTCACTTTGATTCAGATTGATCTGCTTTAAGATTATGTAGCTTGAAAAATAATCAGATTTTATTTTACTTTTTTATAATGCACTAGCCAGGAAAGACCATCATACACATTGTAGATACTGATATATATATATATATATATATATATATGTTTCAATGTTTAGGTCTCCATTTTGTTCACTATTGAACGTTCATTTCTACACAGACTAAACTGTACATGCTAAACTTACACAACAACAGGTCTGAACCTGAACTTGTACTACTAACATAAAAATATTAAGAACACCGCAATTAAAGTCTTTTAAATCATTGATGCAACTTATAAAAATTACATTTTCTGAATGAGGAATTGTTGTATTTTTTTGTGTGGCTTAACGTCGGGTTTTGAGTAGACTTTCTATTGAAATTATTAATTTTAAGTTTACTCCGTGACGTCACGATGTTGCTCTAATCGACGTTCAGAAGAATCCATTCAACACGGAGGATAATCACAAGCGACTGGAGCAAACTTATGGAACAACTTGTAAGTACATCAAAACAATTGTGAAAATGTCTTATTGAATATCACGATAAAGGGATGTTTTTATTTTTGGGAAATGCTGTTTTTACACAGCGCCCAAGTGCTTTTGAATGTGCATTGATCTGGATTCTATTTTAGCATCACTGCTACAGTATGATGTTAACGTCTAAGAAGGACACTAATCTTAATGTTAGCTGGCATTTCGTCACTAAACGATTTGAGTGTCACTGATGTTAACTGTGATGTTCAGGACTGCGTTTCTCAAAGCATTATGAGCAAGTCGATTGTTGAGACCATTTGGTGTCAAATGTTTCTATGCTCATCCTAGCCATACAGTGCTTTTTTGGGGAAATGCCCTGATAAACGTGTGTTTGTTTGTTTTTTGGTCTGTTTTTAAACAACTAGCTTCTAAGAGTACTAATCCAAAATTAGGTTTAAGCTTATACACAGACATGAATATTGTAATATATTAAAATTACAAAAGCAATGTACAAACTTGTAGTAAACCTTTACAATGTTTCTTAAACTGCAGGCTGAGCTGGATGCTGAATATAACAGAGTGAGCCTCAACACTTCAGGTACTGTAACTTCAAGTTGTGTGAAGTGTCCGAACATAACAGGACACAGCCTTGGCCTTCTCTTTTCCAATGTCGGTTAAACACTTTACGTTTTTGTGGTTTTCTAGGTTTCACCATATCAGAGACCTGCAGGATTTCACAGACATTCATCACATTCTAAAACGTCTGATCTTCATGTGAGGGCAAATCACAAACACTAACTGCCTCCATCACCGTTTTTTTATTATTATAGTTTTTTTTTTACATGATGTCAACATGAAAGGAGCCCTTCATGCTTTCCCAGTGTACATGTGTGAGAATAAATGTTCTTTAGGACATAAAATGTAAGAAATTAACTGCCATATATAAGATCTGAATAAGAGTGGTGGAATTA
>NC_039278.1:9251391-9284302 GCF_003368295.1 Carassius auratus | reverse complement strand
TTTTCTTTTTAAGAGTTTAGATTGTCATTTTCAGGTTAAACTGTAATCATAATGTGGCAAAATTTTAAAAACTGATATATCTGTATGAACAAAATGGAAAACATTGACTCAATGAGATTTAAAATGTTATAACAGTTCATTTTTTAATGTTTTGGCATGAATTCATGAATCCTTTCAACAGTACTGTTCAACTTTACTGAATGAGCCCATTAGTGGTCTTCCGCTGCCATCTAGTGGTTATAAATTGCATTTACTCCAACAACACTGTGTTTTTAAACATAACTGTTATAGTGTTTTTTTTTTTTTGCCCAATCTCTCTTAAATTTTGCATGCTTGTTTAGAATGAAATTATGCATTATTTTACACAGTTTTGATAATTTGTGGGCTTTCTGATTGTATTAATAGGCCTTTGTGTGCACTATGAAAAGTACATATTATAAAATGACTGGTTTATAGTTGTCCAAATGCAATTGTTCAACATGTTTTTGATAATTATTGACCTTCAGAGTCTAGAGAATTGTACTTCAGTGGTTTTATTGATTTTCATCTTAAACCGTATCACAAGTATGCCAAAGTAACTTTTTAAAATAATCTTGAATATTTAATTAACAGCTTTATTGACAACATTGGTCCCAGAGGCAAAGTTGTTCAGAATGAGGAGATCTATCATATGATATGAAGATTTAGTGTTTTTGAGTGAATATATGAGCATTTTCAAACAATTTGGGGCCATTTACCATATAAATCTTGTGTTTTGAGACCTTTTCTACTGTTATAGCGCCACCTATGGTCTGATCTCCATGAAACTTTGCATGCTTGTTAAGAGTCACCTGTTACATGATTTCACTGAGTTTCATAAAGTTTTGAGTTTTCGTTTAGGCTTTATAGGCTTTGGGGTATGTTTGGCCACACCCCTTTTTCTATATTACCCCTTTACAGCTAACCAAAGGACAAAATTCAACATTTTTTTAATAATTATTGATCTAGAGAGTCCACAGAATATTACTGCAGTGGTTTGGTTCCGATCGGGCAAAAAACCTAGGACTAGTTCGCAAAAGTAGGTTTTTAACATATTTGTGAATAACAATTGAACGATTTGATTGACAGCAATGGTTCTTTAGGCAAAGTTGTGTATTACGAGGAGATCTATCAAATGATATGCATATTGTGTTGATATGTGAAACACCACGTGATTACAGAGCCATAAAACTCGTTAGCGCCAACTAGTGGCCGATTTCTTTCAAAATTCTTACAGACCTTAAGGTTCATGAGTCGAACGTACCCAGCGAGTTTCGTTCCGATCAACATCCGTTAACCCTTTCAAATAGGTGCTTAAAATTGTTTGGCCAATGGCGGCCATGTTTTTTGAGATATGCAAATGTCCTCATAGGTACTTGTGCCCCTTCAGACCAAGACACTACATACTGATTTTCAAGTCGATCGAGCCAACGGTTGCCTAGTTATAGCAATTTATGTGTTTTTTCTATCTTATAGCGCCCCCAAGTGGCAGAGATGCGCAATTTTTTTGATTTGACCAAAGATTGAGCTCATACATATGTGTACCGAGTTTGGTGAAGATATCTCATTTCGTACAAGAGTTATAGTCAAAATAGCATTTGGCTAATGTTAGCATAGACGCTTTTTGGTGTACTGTTTCGCGTAAGAATTGAAATTTCAACTTTTTTTTGATAATTATTGATATTGAGTGTCCAGGGAATATTTATGAATTGGTTTGGTTCTGATTGGTTGAAAATCCTAGGACTAGTTCGCAAAAGTAGGTTTCGGATATAGCTCGATTTTGCGAGAAAACGGTGCGTCGTAGACCCCAAAAAGGCGCCGTGCACTTTTGTTCGGGCTAACCCAAGGATTGCAACAATGCCATGTTTTTGAGTCTACGGCTAACGGTTTACGATTTACGGCCAAAAATGTCAAAAATTTTAGTTTTTTGCGCTGTAGCGCCCCCGTTAGGCCGATTGGGTCGAGACTCGGTATCTGACAAGAAGGCCGGACTACTACATTCTGACCAAATTTCAGCTTTCTAGGCCTTACGGTTTGGGCTGCACGAACAGTTTGAGTGGAGAATAATAATAATAATAATAATAATAATAATAATAATAAAAATCCTAACAAATACAATAGGGTTTCAGCACTGCGTGCTTGAACCCCTAATAATAAAAATCCTAACAATTACAATAGGGTTTCAGCACTGCGTGCTTGAACCCCTAATAATAATAAAAATCCTAACAATTACAATAGGGTTTCAGCACTGCGTGCTTGAACCCCTAATAATAATAAAAATCCTAACAATTACAATAGGGTTTCAGCACTGCGTGCTTGAACCCCTAATAATAATAATAATAATAAAAATCCTAACAATTACAATAGGGTTTCAGCACTGCGTGCTTGAACCCCTAAAAATAAATCTATAAATATTTTTATGTATATCTTCATTCCTAATCCGCCCCAGTTCTTGGAACACTAACCTTAACTGCAGGTTAAAAGTTCTACCTCATTAGCCGTTAAGTCAAACATACACAGGGTCTCTCTCTCTCTCTCTGTCTCTCTCGCCCTGTCTCTCTCTCTCTCCATCTCTCTCTCTCTCTCTCTCTCTCTCTCTCTCTCTCTCTCTCTCTCTCTCTCTCTCTCTCTCTCTCTCAGTCTCAGAGCCAGTTATTCATCCACAGAGTGAGTCAGGGTGGGAGGGACCGAGAGGCCAGCCGTACCAGTCACACCATCATTTGTCTAACACACACACTTATCCTCTGTCTTTCCTTCCACTTCTCCTTCTCTCTTCCTGCCCCCTCTCTCTCTCTCTCTATCTCTATCTGCCTCTCCCTCTCTCCACTACCGCTGTCCTGGCTTCTTTCTCTGTCAGCAGTGAGAGAGGCAGACACTGAAAGAGAAGATAAGAGTCGGGCTGCTGGCACTGATCAGGACTCTCAGAGGAAGCAGGAGGTTATAAGGTGAGCCGCTGGTTTAGATTAGACTTTTTCCGTTGCTACTTTTCCTACGCAGACTGTAGTCGGTCAGTGCTTTCAGTTACAATGAAGTGGAGCCACCGCAATCGGTTTTTACGGCATGATACTGCGCTTCCTTTTGGTTATTATTAACTGTAAACATGTTCCTTTTTTTCGGCGCATGATTCACTCACAGGATGCCTGTCGCTGCAGCCTGTGTGTGACCCCACCCTTACCGTTCACTCTACGAGAGAGCTTCACTCCTTAAAACTTTCTCTAATAACTGTGAATGGAAGGGTTAGTCTGAAGTGAAGAGTGATTTGTGCCGTGTCTCTTTTATCTAGGAAAGGTAGGAGCGATTATAGAGTTATTAGTGATGTTTCAGATGTCTTTTTTCCTGCCTGTGGCTTTTGACCTGATGTTTTCTGGTCACATGACAGACGGTCTGAGAGCTGGGTGGTTCCCCCGTCTCTGCTGGCAACCGTGTCATTTTACGCCCGCCCGCTACTACTCACAGAGCAGATTTAAAGGGCCGGATATGGGTTGATGTTTTCCTTATGTTGAGAGATGGAGAGAGTGGGGGAAAAGTGTGATGGAGGGTCTACACCGCTCTGATCCTAAATGCTAACATACAGTGATTTTTTGTTTTTGTATTTGAAGAGCTTTTATGAGGAGGTTGTTACCATAAATGATCATTGTGTCTGTCTCTCTTTCCTGTCTTATCTTTAGAAAGCAGTTCTGATGTTGAGGTTTAGCTTTCACTCAATGACTAGTTAATTGTAATCTTATTTTGTTTATTCAGGTTCAGTACAGAATGACGGTGAGGTTGAGAGTTTGTCTAGACTTTGAATGGCACTGGTCATTTCTCATTTAAAGTTAAGTCCTTTTTGGTGAAGCCCTTTAATAACGTGTCTGTGTTATATTTCACCCAAAAATCGAAATAATGAAATGCGCCTTTTTATCATTATGTGCTTTAAATTCTCTTTACTGTAATGTAAAAATCCCATTACCATTACAATTATGCTGAAAATGTGTCTGTCTTTAACACAATATTTGAATAAGACTAGATAAAATAGTTATAGTATAGTAGTTTTACTGTAGCGTAAAAAACAAACAAATAAAACACACTGTAATAAGAATTAACGGATAGAATAATCACTGATAGTAATGTGAGTTACAGAAAAATTAGAAACTCATTCAAATAAAATTTAAATTTAAATTAAATTTATGCATTTAGCAGACGCTTTTGTCCAAAGCGTTCAGGCTATACATTTTTACATATCATGTGTTCCCGGGGAATTGAACCACCAACCTTGCTCATGATAGCGCAGTGCTCTACCAATTGAGCTACAGGAATGGAAATGCTAATAAACAAAAAACTAAAAAGATAAGAATAGTTAATTTACATAAAGGAAATGTATTAATATACAATATACAATAAAAAACATACATACATTATTCATTTTTTTTATCACTTATCATTCAAAAAAGGTATGTATATATGTATATATATGTGTGTGTGTGTGTGTGTGTGTGTGTAGTGTATATTTTTTGTTATTTCTTTTAGTTTTTAGGCATTATAAAAACAATTAGATCCATTTTTCTAAGAATCACTTTGTCATGTTTACTGGGTATTGCTGTAGATATTTTTACTCCAGTAATACCAAAGTCCTTTTGAGACAAGTCATTTCACTCAGCGGCCGTCTCTGAAACACCTCTTTGGCATCCAAGTGCAGCTCCTATCTCTTTGAATGGCGAAACCTCAAAGTCTCTAAAATATTTTTTCCAGCCTTCGATTAATTTTCATATTTGAAATTGCCAGTTAAATCTGACAACAACAGTCTCATAAATGTAGTTTCTTTTGCTTAAATAGTGTTAAAGAAAGCTTTATATTTCTAAGTGCACATCTCCGAATGCTGATTGTTTCTATAGAAGCCGGGACTTTTAGTGGCAGCTACAGTGACTCAGTTACTTTACTGATTAGCGATTGGCTCTTTAATTCAGAAGGCGGGCTTCCTTTTAAAGAGCGGCCATATTGAGTGTTGCATTTTACCCCATTCAAAACTATTTGAGTTAGAGATCTTGGGTATTCTATAGTCTTTGCTTTTATTGAAAAATTGGTATTAGAGCTGGTTGTTTCTCCTTATTCACTCCTTTTGTAGAATTGTGTCCAAACACAGACCTCTTAAACTCACCGCCTGTTTCTTGTGTAAACGAGAGATTACCTAACATTGTGATCACTCATAGCATTGTCTTTCTGAAGTATGCACCCCTCCCAAGAAAATGTTGGCGTCAAGTTTCATCAGGATCGTCAATCCATAAGCAAATCCAAAAACAATCCACCAGGACATAAACCCCAGTTAGACCCAACCCAGGCAAGGCTCTTTTGTGTGTCTAGATGTGGCTTCCATGAGTTTCCACTGTTCGAGTATTTAGTCGCTAAGGCATGCGCTCCATCAGCCATGCCAAAACCTCACAATACATCCAAACAGCCATTGACAATCCTGAGACGTCTTAAAGATGCCTCTCATATCTCACACAATTAGATTTCCCCCTCACTGGCAACAGAGATCAGACAATGCTTGTTCAGTTTTTTTTCCCCTATACTCTGAGGATTAATGGTTCAAGCAGGGTTGCCATACAAACTCTTTTTCTCATTTAATTTCTGATGGATTTCTAAATGTCTGGGTTTGACCTTGTTTTCCTACTGGCATGCTCTCTACAGTCATACTTTACTGTATACATATTTGCATTGCTTTGACTGTTCCCTATATATCCTGCATTCGTGCACGCCATGATTGGTCGATTGTATATAATGTCTGCACACTATTGGTCAGACTACTTTTTAGTCATTACCTTCAGCAAATATGAAACCCAATAAGAAAACAACCCCAAAAGTTAGCAGAACTTAATGATACATCATTTATAACATGACTCCCATCCAATAAATCAGATTTGATATGAAACGGTCTCAACTTGTCAGTTTTATGACGAAAGAATAAACACCATTTTGGCACCCTTTAATATGGTGCGACAGATCGCTGTAGCGCCTCAGTTCAAGCAGCATGCGAACGATCATCTCTTCCCATTTACTACTAGTTACAGCACAAAATAAACACGAATGAACATCAGAAGGTATGTTGAAAGAAACCGGAAGAAAGCCCTAGTCGCTTCATGTGTTTTGCACATGGATGATGTTACCACATTCTGAGTACAAAACCCGTTTTGGACCATATTCTGTTCCTCCTGGTGCATCTGATCTTTAACTGATCTTCCTCAGAACAAGATTGCAGAAGTTCATTTGATGGACTGAATGTTCGACATCTATCACGCCTGGCTGAATGTAGGCTTGTTCCAGTGACAAATGCACATACTGAGATAAGAAACTCATTGAAATGGCTGATTTCAGATACTTATGAAAACTTTTTTTGTGTGAACTTTACATTAAAGTCTAAAAGGAAGGAATATTACGATAAAGTCGGTCAGTTCACATGCATTTGTGTGTACGTACATTCAGTCTGCGTTTCCTTTCGCCAAGCTCGGTGCTGCACTAATCTTATCTCAGCAGGTCAATATGATGCAGTAGTTGAAATTCTTTGCTTTGTGAGTAAAATCAAAGGAATTTTATCATATTTTTACAGTCAATCTGACTCCTAGTGATAGCGACCAGAAAGTGGTTTAACCTGAAGGTCACAGCACATATTCTGTGAACGTCTTTGTGTGTGACGAAACATTGTCCATGATTCCAATCAGCATCTGTACAAACCCTGTATCACTACCATCTCAAAAGACATCTGTGTGCCTCCGTCTAGGGATCTACAGAGAATATGTGAGAGAACCTGTCTGGGTATGGCAGTGTTGTTGGGTGCTATTTAAGAGAAGTTTCCACCGCTGCTTTAGAGCAGATGTTGTGCGGCGGCGAGACAGAGCTGTTTGTCCTTGGAAGGTAAAGGATTCATTGACCTTTTATTTATTGTCCGCTTTTATTGTCTTAACTTTTAGATTGAAGTCATTATTTGGACCAATTTGGAGAGACGGTTAGTCTGTGTGTGTGTGTGTGTGTGTGTGTATGTTATCAGAAGGACAATGGCGTCAGTTGCTCATATTTCCAAGCTGATATGGGCACATCACTGTATCTCTAGGCTGTAAATGAGTAATTTACTGTTAATCTTATCTAAATATACGGTTATACAAATTATATTGTGTTCTACATAACTACTGAATGTATCGGTGTATTAAATTTGACCCTAGAGATGCTTTTAGCCTTAGCTTTGAGTGTTTGTCTTTCGAGGTTCTAGTTTTCTATTGTTTTCATATGTAGTTTATAAAAAAAAAAAAACTATATCATATGATAACAAACATTTATATATATTTATATATGTGTGTAAATATTTCTTATATATAGTATACACACGTGTAAATATTTCTTATATATAGTATACACACATGTAAATATTTCTTATATATAGTATACACACATGTAAATACTTTATACATTATTTATAAATATTTCTTAAATGTACATGTGTATGAACGAGTACACGCATGTAAACACAAACTTTTATTTTAGATTAGATTAGATTAATCATGATTAATCGATCACTCTCACACACACACACACACGTATATATAATGATGCTATACGTTTTATATGAAATATTTATATAAATATGTAATTGATATAAAATTTAACTGTATTTTATTTTATTTAAGTGCACGGATATATTTCCCCAGTCTACGGGAAAAAAAACTACCTTGGCATGAGAATTAGTTTAGAATTGGCGTGGTGATTTTTACATCTTTCACTGCATTTGTTAATCTTTAACATTTGGCTGGTGAATAATCTGTGAATGTAGAGAGCTTGCTGTAGTGCTTTCTGTGCTCCTTGTACAGTTCTTCCCTCACAGCGCACTTTAGGAAGTGCTTTGTTTTATTGAATAGAAAGACTTCAAACTGAAGTGCGCGACACACCTGAACCCCTCCTGTGTTTACCCAGATTTCAGTCGGGACACAGATCAGCGATAAGAGCGGACTGTAGGCAGCTGTATAAATCCAGAAGTGTGTTAATGGTGTCAAAGCTCAGGCGCTGAAATATTCACTGGAGGTGACCAAGCATTTCATGAAGGGTAATGTGAGGCAAGCATTACCTCGCTCCTGTGACCACACCTCCAACATCAGACCATATCAGACAACAGGAAAAAAAAACACATGGAAGAGGGAAAGAGGCCTGTGGAAAATGACTATAAACAGAAAAATCTAATAACCTAAAGTAGTAGTAGAGTGCATGGGTTCATTGTTAAGAAAGCATCTAGCTAGAGGATGTTAAATGGACACGGGATGGATATCACATGTGTCCAGCGTGAGGTCCAAGGTCTTTAATTTTCACTGGCTCAGCTGTTGAGGTCACCTGATACAGTAAATTCATGCCATCCCTCACAAACACTAACTGTGTTGAACTCTGTTAGCTGCTGGTAGAAAAGCCAGCGTGGAGATCAAGTACTGACTGAGGAATCAGACGATCTGCATTCAGACATGTTTTACTTCACTCTGAACTGACAACATCTCTGTTTCTGCCCTCGCAGGTGCTTTTGTGTCGTCAAACGTGAAGCTGACGTCAGTGAAAATGCTGGAGACGGTGAAAGACCGAGTGCTGGAGGTCTACGAAAACCTCTTGGCAGGAAGAGGTAAAAATACCATTACATGAAATGATCCTGTAATGAGTACTGAAATAAATGTGGTATGTGCAGTGTACATTTTTTCAAATGGCTGATGGATTTGTATTAGCCAGTTTACAATAGAGACAAGCTTGACACATAATTGCAAAAATCACTGTTTTAATTTCAAAATGGGCCATTTTATTTATATTAAAAAAAAAATTAAGACTATATATATATATATATATATATATATATATATATATATATATATATATATATATATATATATATATATATATATATATATATATATATATATATATAAACCGATTGTATTATGGAAGTAATATTTGCTACATTTTTATAATTAAATATTGTTAGCATTATCGTTGTTGTTGTTGTTGTTATTATTATTAATACAAGTGACAATGTGACCGGAGACAACTGAAGTAAAAAGAGTTTTTATTATTTATACATTTTTTAATATATATAAAATAGAAGCTACATAAAATCTATGGTGAGGTTTTTCCCTGTTTTTTTAAGATAAAATCAACTGTGAAACTGCATTAGTATTATTTTATTCCCGATGAGTTTCCATCCCTGGTATACACAATACCGTTTAATAACAATTTGATAAGTGTAGCTAAAAACTAGCTCACTATAAAAATGTCTACATGTTCAGAATCGTTTCTCTGCCATAATATTAGCTGTAGCAGAAGCAACAAAGTTATTAAAGTCTTACGAGTTGTGGTTTGACACATTGCAGAACGCAATGCAACTCGCTGCTGTAGCTAAAGCTGCTAGTGTTTTTAACTGATGCAAGGAAGCTAACATTTGCAGCTGCTAAATATAACCTCAAAAAGTACATTTCTCCATCACTAATCCATAACGTCATCATATATGGCTAAAATGTATTATATTGTTTGTGAAACCTCTGTATATGTGAAAGAGCTGTGTTTTGTGTTTCTCTCTCTTTCTAGACCCTCGGTTGAAGGATTACCTTCTAATGGAGAGTCCAGTCAATATGTCTGCTATTCTACTTGCTTATCTTTTCTTCGTACTGTACGCTGGCCCTAAGTTCATGGCCAACCGCAAACCCTTCCAGCTGAAAGAAGCCATGATCATCTACAACCTGTCCTTGGTTGTCCTGTCTATATATATCGTATATGAGGTGAGCATCAGGAGATGTTGCTTTTGTTTGGTGGTGTGATCTGGCCAATGTGTTTGAACTTGAATGCATGTGTTTGTTTGCTTGTGTTGAATTTTTTTTATATATATATATGTTTTTTTTTCATTCTGGTTTTGAGTTGTTCCTCAAAACCAGTTCCTGAAGATAATATGCTCATCGTCTTTTCTTGACGTAGTTCTTGATGTCGGGGTGGGCGACGGGATACACGTGGAGATGTGACCCATGTGATTATTCAAACAGCCCTCAAGGACTCAGAGTAGGATTTGCTTTCCATTTCCTCTAAAAAACTTAAATATGACTGCATAAGTAATCAAATTTAAGTCCAATTCTGTGTCTCTTTTTCCCAGATGACAAGAGTCGCCTGGTTATTCCTGTTTTCAAAGTTCATCGAGCTTATGGACACGGTAAGATTCGACTGAACGGCTGATTTGAAGGTTTGATTGGTTGGTGAAGTGTTGAACGCTGCTGTGGTCCTGTTCAGGTCTTCTTTGTGCTGCGAAAGAAACACGGTCAGATCACCTTCCTGCACATCTTCCACCACTCCTTCATGCCCTGGACGTGGTGGTGGGGCGTGAGCTACGCACCTGGTGAGTCGATCCCAGACGCTCAGCTGCTACTTCCTTATTTCCATGATCAGCAGGTGTGCTTTCAGTGACATGAACCGGTTTATGGACTAATTGCTGTTAGATTAATCTGTATAGAGTAAGCTAATCTATATAGACATATACTTTATAGCTATCTTGATATAGTTTATCACCATATCTGAGTTTGAAGACTCGCTGTAATGTCTCTTGCAGGTGGAATGGGCTCCTTCCATGCCATGATCAACTCTTGTGTCCATGTGATCATGTACTTCTACTACGGCCTTTCGGCTGCAGGACCTCGCTTCCAGAAGTTCCTGTGGTGGAAGAAATATATGACTGCAATTCAGCTGGTATGGTCTTTTGATTTGTAGAGCTGTATAAATCTCACCTATGAAAATGTTAATGTATATATTTGTATGCGACCCTGGACCACAAAACCAGTTTTAAGTGAGAATTTTTTGAAATTGAGATTTATACAGCATATGAAAGCTGAATAAATCAGCTTTCCATTGACGTATGGTTTATTAGGATCGGACAATATTTGGCAGAGAACTATTTGAAAATCTCAAATCTGATGGTGCAAAAAAATATAAATATGAGAAAATCACCTTTGAATTTGTTCAAATGAATTCTTAGCAATGCATATTACTAATCAAAAATGAAGTTCTGATATATTTACGGTAGGAAATTTACAAAATATCTTCATGGAACATGATCTTTACATAATATTCTAATGATTTGTGGCATAAAAAAAAGATAATTTTGGTCCATACAATGTTTTTTTGGCTGTTGCTACAAATATACCCTAGCGACTGGTCCATATTATATTATATATATATTAATTACATTTAGTAATGATTGAAGAGCTGTGTATTCCAGACACTTTCTTACTCTTCTCTACAGATTCAGTTTGTGTTAGTGTCTCTTCACGCAACTCAGTGGTACTTCATGGAGAGCTGCGACTACCAGGTGCCTCTGTTCGTCCACCTCATCTGGGTGTACGGGACCTTCTTCTTCGTGCTGTTCTCTAACTTCTGGTACCAGGCGTATGTGAAGGGCAAGAGGTTACCAAAGAACACCCAACAGCTCGCCCAGAACGGATCCACCACAGTCGCCAATGGCTCCTCTGTGATTTCAAATGGCCACGGCGTGCACGACAATGGCCTGAGCAAGGGGAAGAAACACCATGAGAATGGAAGCGCTCTCAACGGCAAGATGAAGAAAGCCTGAGAGCTCCGGAAGAGAAGACCCAAAACGGATGACCAGGAGAACCTGCATTAAGCACTATGGAGGCCAAAGAATGTTTTGGGACTTTTCGTTTTCATCTTGTTTTTGTTGTTGTTGTTTTTTTATATGTACGTTTAATAAGTACATGGGGATATGAATGCATTTGACCCCGTTTGTATATTTCTTTTTTGTCATAAATTAATCTAAAGAATTACTGAACACAATGTATGAAGAGAAGAGGAAGAGTGCTGATTGGATCCATCCTCCGCTGATGTTGCTTATGACGTTCATCTTAACAATATGAATTCATAAACGGACACACACACACACACACACCTGTGTGTTTCATACTTTCCCCAACAGCAGACTGTGTACAGTCAACATCACTAAACTTGAAATACACCTGTAAATAGTTGGACCTTACAAACTAACAAAAAATAAAAATTACTTGAAATAAATACAAAAAATAAATTCAATTTTAAAATACAGTTATGTTTATTTCACATAAGTCATGCGATTTGATGGCACATTGTAGCTCCTTACTGAATAAAAATCAGTGCAGGTCATTTGACCTACAATTCCAGCTGACATTTCAATGCAAATGCTTGACATATTAAAATATATTTTTTTATATATCTAAAATAATGCAAGAGTACAGCTGGACTTCCATTGGATGCAGTGCGCATGCTGCACTTCTCCTTCATAATCTGCATTTGTCGTCTCGAGTATGTGCAGCATGGTGAATGTAAACAAAAAGTCCTTTCAGTTCCTGAAATGCAACAGAGGAAGACCAGATGAGCAAGCATCCTACGTCGAAGTGTGTGTGTGAGGGAGAAAAGAAGGCCAGAAGAAAGTTCAATGAGGTTGCAGAGGAACAAATGAGTTGGCTCACAGTGCACGAGTTTGTGCGTATAATTTGTGCTCCTATTTATCCAAGCGTCGCCTTTGTTTGACTGAATTCCTAGTGCTTTTTTTTTCCAGGCAGGTGTGTGTGTAAATGTAGGGCAGAGGTCAGGGCGCTCCTCTCGGGAAGCTGGAAGAATAGGGCGTTGCATGGGATTTGTAGAGTGACTCAGGAGGACGTCATCCTCTCGCCTCTGTCAGGAAGTACAACAGAGATCTTCATGGCTACAATGAGTTCTACATGTGGAAGATTAGAAGAAACTGAGTCTCCAAAGTCGTGCTAACAAATCTCCTTCACTCACTTTGGTCCTCATTTAGTTAGTAGTAGTAGCCCTTTATTGTCACTAGTCACAAGTACCAGCGAAATTAGCCATCAACCTGTCCATACATACATACATACAAACAATATGACAGTGGGGTAGACAGGACAGGAAGACAGGGTATTTGAGGAAGAAATAAGTACAGCATAACATTAGGTAAGTGAGGAGAAAAAAACCAACACCCAGACTATGCTCCTTATGGGAGCACAGTATGAGAACAGGAAAAACACCTCAGCACAAAAAAAGCACATAATCAATACACCATAGACACAAGACTTTGCAACTGGGTACAGAACTTGGGGTGGTTGAGGTAATCCAGCGCAGGCAAACAGCCATCCGGTCCCAGCAGCTTGAAAGCGCTAGTCACAGACCCGCCTGCCAGACTGGAGGAACAAAGTGGTGAAGGCGGGGGATGGGGGTTGGGAGGGTGAATGCATATCTGTATATGTGTAAGAGTTTGTGTATTTGTAGGCCTGGAGAGTTGAGACTCTCTCTAGATGCCTCAGTCCGCAGATTTTACAGCGTCACAGCAAGTTGCCCTGGAGACGTCCTTGGTCAGGTCCTAGACAGAGTCAACAATCAGCAGGTGTCTGTGGGAGAGGGTGGAGGAATGCAACAGAAGTCAAGCTGCCCTGCTCGCCTGGTAAAGAAAGCCAAAAGAAGATAAGATACCAGTTGTTTGGTCTAGTAGCCGCATTTCTTTTCACGGTCACTATGATTTTTCATTGTCCATTGGTCTCCAAATTCTCCAATTTCTTTTCCAAAATCCGTGAGCTTCTTCATGATGTTATCCATATTGCGGTTAATAGTCTCAGTCTCAATGCTGACCGCTCTGCCCACTACTTCAATCATGACGGGCAGCCTTGTGAGGCTTTGGACAGCTGTTCCCGTAATTTTCCGATAACCCAGGGCAAAGCCTAATCCAAACGGCAGAAGACCTGTTATCATGGTTCCGAATAGGTAGATGTCTTCAATGTCCTCCACGGAAAGAGTCGCCAGACACACGACCCGCCAATTCGCCCACGCGTCCATCGTGTAGCCAGCTGCAAACGTTCGGGCAGGGCAGTCAGGTTCCCCCGAACCCAGGCTTCTCGTCGAGAAGATGGTGTCAATTGCGTTGAGAGACCAGTTTATCAGATCCATATTCCAGTTTAGGAGAGCAGTGCAGAGAGAGTCTCTCGAGTAGACAAGACAAGAGAAAAACAAGCGAAGCAAGGAAAGTCAGGGAGGGAGAGGAAAGAAATGCGACCGCCTCCGTTGAGAGCAAGAGAGAAGATTTATCAATACTGGTCAACATTTTCAGGCCTTAAGTTTCAAATCCTGTAAAGGTCAACAGAGGGAGTCAAGACTACAGACTGCTGCTTTCAGCAAAGAAATCTAAATATTAAACATTAACATTTAAGTAGTAAATTTAACGGCATGATTTACTCACCCTCAAGCCATCCCAGGTGTATAGGACTTTCTCCATTCAGACGAATACAGTCAGAGTTATATTTTTAAATGTACTGGCTCTTTCAAGCTATATAATGGCAGTGAATGGTAAAGATTTTGAAGGCAAAAAAAGTGCATCCATCCATTAGAAATTCTACTCCACACAACTCTGGGGGGTTAACAAAGGCCTTCTAAAGCAAAGCAATGCTTTCAGGTAAGAAAAATATCCATATTTAAAACTTTAGAAACCATCATCTCTAGCTTCGTCTAACTGTCGTACACGTGTTCATGAGAGCGTGCCATTCCAGTGAATAAGGTAAGACCTATTAAATTTGCAATATTTTATTCCAGTGGATGACGTGGGCAAAGCATAAGCTCTGGTGAGAATATTCAAGGAGGTTAAGTTAAGTTAATATAATATAGAATTAAGAAGGTTAAGTGAAGGTTAAGTTAATATAGAGTTTATTTCAAACCCATATCCTATCCATGGCAGTCTCTGTTTTTACCATGCTTTCACTGCTAGAGGCTTTGGTTGATCTCTAGAACAACTGGATGCCAGTTTCTGCCTTGGAGTAAGAAATAAAAAACATAATTCAGAGGAAAATGTTTAAGAAAAAAAAAATCAAATTGCGATATGTATTTACAATTACAAGCAACTGTGAGATATTTTTTAACTCTGAGGTGGAAATAAAATTGCAATTATGTAATTATAAGATATGAAGTTTGAGTGAAATAGTTCACAAACTCCCATTTATGAGATATAAAGTTGCAATTACGAGATATACCATAAATACATTTTTCGTAACTCTGAGGCAGAAATGGGCTTCTAGAAGTGTCATTATTCAATAGTTAAATAGAGCTGTTACTGGTGTTGATTGATCAGCAAAAATCAGATATTGACCGGCCTCTAGTGCTGACTGAGAAATGTTTTTAAAGTGATTTGATGTTGTGACCCCAGACACTATCACAGTGAGCTGTAGGGAATAGACTAAACTACTGAAATAAACCGACTACTTCATTCAACTCTCAAATGATACTGAACTCAAAGGTTCTGCTCGTGAGGTTTCTGGGAGAATTGGCACATGAGACAGTGGGTGGTCGGTCAAGCTCCTGGTATTGAGAGTTACTCTGCACCAGGGACGTTAATGATTGGTTAAGACAGTCCTGGTACGGTGCTGGAAGGAGCTGACCATTACTGCCTGCCAAAAACTCCATCTGAAAGATTAAAGAAATCACGATAAGAAACCCCAGAGATTGAATCAAAATACAGCACTTATAGTAAAGCAGCACACTGGTGTCATTGGAGGGGTCATACACATCACACTCACACACTCCTGACCGGCCATTACACAATACTGATCTATAATAATTACAGCAACTGAAAGTCTACATGTTAAATCTGAGAGCAAATCTGAGACTGGGAATACAGTTCTGGGTACATGGGGAAAGGAGTAATAAAAATTAAAATTTTGTCATCATTTAATCACCTCATGTTGTCCCAAACCTGTATTAATTTCCCCATTAACTTTGATCGAAGGAAAAAAATATATATACTGTTTAAGTCCCTGAGGACCAGCAATGGTTAGGTTTCCCAAATAACTTTTATGTTCAACAGTAGAAAGAAACTCATTAAGGTGTCTGAGTTTTCATTTTTGCAATATTGTCAGCAGTTAGGATTAACGAAGATAGAAAACCTGCACTTAACATTTTCTCAGGCATTTAGTTTTCATAGTTCGTTATGGTGATGTATTAGTAAAGGATTGTCTAGCTATATATCGATTATCGGAGAATTGCTGTATTGTGATATTCTCTGTATCGTGAGCCATGTATCGTCTAGCATATCGTATCATGAGGTAACCTGTGATTCCCACCCCAAAAATAAGTGAATGTATATGACTATTCATAAATTTGTACCAATATATTTATTTCATTTTAAAATATTATTTGGGAATAATTAGATTGGCACATCATATAATTAATTTAATTACAATGTTAATTGCTCCAATAAAACCCAGAAAAATGTGAAAAATATTTTGTGTGTAAAATATTATCTGGAAAATATTTCTTAATTTTTATCATTTAAATGACATATAAACCAAGTATTAGAAACATGACACGATATTGTTACATTAGATTACAATAACCTAACACAAATTATTTTTACTCATATGTATAAAATACAAGATGCTTGCTCAGACGCTTATGGCTGCTGTGGTTATTAAGACCTTCTGGATGCTGGTCTTTAAGCAAATAAAACAGCTGTGAAGAAAGCTCAAACATGAATTACTGGTTGCTGAAAGTGGTTTTTTAAAGTATTCTTCAGGAAACGAAATTCAATCACATTTAGATAAAAACAATAAGATGCAGCGAGCTCTTAATTCATAACCATAAATCAAAAATAAAGCTAATTATCAAGATATACTCTTTCTATATTTTCACCTCTATACCTCTCTGATTTGACTCTTAAAATAAGCTGCAAGGCAGTGTTAGGGGATCAGAGGAAAGGTTGTGAGAACATTTGAAGAAATACATATACAAATAATATTATACATAATATTTTGTTCATGTTTTTTTACATCATATTTTATGTTCATATTAAATATTTTTACATTCATCTGTTTTTTTTTTTTTTTTTTACAAATTAATAATTTTTCTTATTTTTCATAGTTTTTATTGATATATAATATCTAAAACTATATAGCTGCTTAATATTTCAGGATGGGCCCATAATATTTGGGGGTTTGTGTGAAAATTCCTTGAAAAGTTGTTCCAAACCTTTATGAATAACTTTATTCTGTTTGAACACAAAGACAGTCTGTTGAAGTGGGATTCCTGAAACATTTGATGTTCTGCTTTGACGAAACACAGAACAGAGCGAAGCAGTAACCTTCCACAATGCTGGACTTGGCAAAGTACCCTGATGAAGACTTGAGCGCTCCACTGAACACAAAAAACCCCGAGCCCGTGACTGAAAGATGAACAGAGACACAGATTCAGATTCAGTGAGAGATTCCAGTCAAGAATGAATAAAACAAATGACTGAACACTTTCCCAGACAGCGCCCTCAAGTGAGCGTCTAACGAAAGACGCAAATTAATCTGGCCTTTGAAGTTATCAGTTTCTATTTTATTTGTCACACTAAATCATGTAATAATACACAACAGATGTGTGTGTCTATAAGCTGACATGAGTGTTTGCTCTCTCTCACCTCTGCGTGGCTGGCTGTGAATGCTGCTGGCCTGGGTCAGGTACTGAGTATCTGTCGTCTGCACCCAAATCAGTACTAGAGCCAGCACTCTCTCATTAGATGTATTCAGAGCCTTCAGCAGCTGAAACACCAGCAGAGACAGAGACAAGACCCTCATTATCCTGAGAAATGGAGGAATAACTCTTTATCTCAGGTCTGATTATCTATTGAACTTCATTTTGATCATAATCCTTCGGACACTCAAGGCACAAACAACAAAAAATATCTTACCATCTACTCTGGAAATGATACCATGTTGCTCCGGATGCATTTTCTATTATGAAAAATTCACTGTTTTATTTGAGATGATTTAGTCACTGCCATGTACACTATTTTGCAGAGCTTTTCACGGGTTGCCATGTTCACTTATTATAAGCAACACTTTTTACAGCAACACTTAAAAAAAAAAAAAAAAATTCCGGGTTTCCTGCTGTTGTTAGGGGGCGCTATAACATCTCCTGAATGAGTTTAGAATGTGTCGATCAAAAACACATGCGATGAAGTCGCAGACATGAGCGATCTCGTATGTATGCATATGATAAACAATGTGATCATCAACAATAAACAGCATATAAATGAAAACTGCCTAGTGAGAGGTCGGTCCCGGAAGTGCATCTTTGCTTGGAATGTCCTATGGAATATAAAAAAACTCACTCAGAAACACGTGGCAAATAAAAACAATGCGATCTAAAATCAAACATGTTTGATCTCCTCTGACTGTAGTCTGTGACCATCATACACTATATATAATTTTCTATGAAATCTGTCAACACACATCTGCAGACTGGCTCTTACTTTTAGCAGCTAGCATCAACAGGTCCAGATTGTAAATCTGGGCGAAAGTCTTACGTCTGTTTCACACATACTTCGTCTGCAGTGCGTATGCAGTCCATGTCCGTTATGTACTGTACGTGGAGCAGAAGCAGCACGGACTGTGCTTTCACACAGGACGTGTTTGCAGTCCGCTATTGTTCCGCTACGGTTTAGTTCACAAACACAACATTTGTTCATTATTTTGATTTCAAATCATGTACAAAAAAATATCTTCATTGTGACTATTTTATCCCAGAACAGTAACAATCTTACATAATCACAGACATTAGTTAAAACTCAATAAATACAAAGTATTACTCATGCACCTGACTTCTAGGTTTGTATAGTAAGCTGCTCAAGCAAGCGGCAAAACATTTAAACACAACAATTAGCTTAGCCTACTTTTCTTGTTAGGATATCACAAATATTTAAAATTAAAATACCACTGACAGAAACAGTCGACTCTTGTGCCTTTTGCATTTAAAGAGCCACACAGATGGGAAATCAAAAATTACCTGTATTACAGTGTATGATGTAGCTGTCCATCAGTGTAAAAAATGTGCAAAGTAATTAAACCAAAAAAGTACACGATTTATAAAGTTATTGGCTTCTAAAGTAAGGAGTCGACTGAATCGCTGAAACGAGTCGTTATAGATTTCAAATCTTTTGCCCATCTCTATGTACGTCACTAGGAACACTTTGCATAATAATCTCCGCCCACCGTCTTGGGAGAAACTGAACTCTGACCTGCCCCACCCCCCCTCACAGACGCTCTGGTTGGTGTGAGAGCATCATGTCGAGGAGACAGTGTGTTTTTAATTGTAAAGGCAAGTTTGTTTTATTTTCACTGCCAAAGAATGAAGATCAGAAGAACCAATGGCTAAAATTCATTTTTACCACAATACCAGAGCAGTACAATAAATCCTTGTTGCGTCCACAACATTTCCCTGATGACTTCTTTTCTAATCTCGGTGAGTACAAGGCGGGATTTTCAAAGCGTTTGGCCATAAAAGAGGGTTCATTACCAACTTTATTTAGACCAACAAGCATCTCCGAATCACAACACGAAGTATGATTATGAAGTTATGTGTTTGTTTTCTCCCGAGCGTCTTATCAGTATGTGTGCTGTCTGCGCTGATCTTCATTTACAAAAACGTCATTGTAACTCCGTGAATACTCAACGAAGAGACATGAGAGAGATATCTATAGAAAGCTTGACATGTCTACTTTAAAACTAAACAGGTGCTGCCGAACAGATATTCTATGATAAAGTAATCCATATGAAAACAATGCGATGTCTGTTTTTCACGTCTCCCTTCATTATATCTGATGTGACCACGCCCCCGCGCTGAACGCTATTCAGATTCAAACTGAAGCGCGCGGCTTGAATACGCACACACAGAAGAAAAAGCAGCGAGACTGTTCAAGTTTTTTATTTTCCTGTTTGCTTCGCGGTGAGAGGAATAAGACATAATTCACCCCAAACAGATGCTAACGCATCGTTTACCGTGAAGGTATGTGCGGAACAACCAATCAAACCTGACTATGTCAGTTGACCAATCAGAACACAGTATGCTACCGAAAGGTGGGGTTTAAGGAAACTGAATCTTTTGAACAGCTTCGCGCGAACCGTTTGGGGATCTCTGAGAATTGAGGTAATTTTAAAATGATATTTTGATAAAATGACAATGTTTTTTAACCTTGGATGGATTTAAACCTAATGTACAGGACTTATAAACAGTGATAGGAAGCTTAGAATTCTCATCTTACTGGCTCTTTAAATCTTTATCACAAGCAATCCCACGGGTCTTAGTGAACTTTGTTTTTCTGCCTCCATAAAAGTGCATATATTATGTTGCCTCGTTTATCTAAAGGTACTCTTTTTCTTGTTTTAAACCTAGCCAAAAACCCATGTGTTGCATGTGAAAAATAGTAGGCGTTGATTAGTATACATTTATTGTGAAATTACTGCATTTTCGTGTCAATTCATGTCCTTTTTTCTCGCGACAATGCGCACAGTAAAAATAGATTCGGTACGTAAACGATCACTGCTGCAGACGCACCGCTCCTCGAACGCAGTGACGGACCGCAAGCGTGTGCAGTATGAACGCTGGAAACCGTTAGCATGGGTGCGTAAAAAAAATATGCAACGCAAACGCACTGCAGACGGAGTATGTGTGAAACAGGTGTTATAGTGTATTTTAGCCTTTAGTGTGGTGCCATGTACCTCTGGATGATGTGTTTTAGGGATTCTTATACAGGTGCTTCTAGCCTCTAGATCAACCACGAGCCCCGGCACCCTCGGCAGTGTGTAACGGTAAAAACGGAAATCCTTTGAGAGTCATAACAGAATGGAAATCAATAAAAAAACATCAAATGAACGAAACAGGAAGCAGTAAAACGAAAGAGTTGGTCAAATAGGTCACAAATCTCACCACTGAGAGTCTCATAATGATGACGGGTCCGAAGAGAGGCTCTCTGAAGTGCACACCGAACAAGGGACAGGGATAGACTACAGGACAGCAGAAAACACAATAAAATAAATGCATACAGAGATTATGGATGATATAAAAAAAAAAAAAAATCTATAGTTTTTTTTTACATGACTGGAGTAATGGTTGCTGGAAATTCAGCTTTACCATCACAGGAATAAATTAGAATTTAAAATATATAAAAACACAAAACAGTTATTATAAATTGTAATAATATTTCAAAATATTACAGTTTTTTCTGTATTTCTGATTAAATAAATACAGCCTTGGTGAGACTTCTCTCAAAAATATAAAATCTTACAGCTCCAAAATTTTGAATGTTATATTAATCTTACATTTAACTGGTTTTCTTACATCTGTACTCCGCTCCTAAATGCAGCATGAGTCTCAGGGGAAAGGCTCTGGCCCATGGAGCATGAGGAGCCCGAACAGGAGGGGAGGCCCAGGTAACGGCAGGCCCTCCACAGACTGGAAACGACGGACGCACGTAAAGAAAGCCAGCATGCTCGTTATTACCCAGAAAGCCTTGGGATACCAAAGAGTAACTTGGGTGATTCAGAAGCTTTCCTGCTGCTTGGACAAAATAGCAAGATCGAGACTCATCTAGCTATGGCAGATCAGTGGTCTCAGTTTTATGGTTGAGTAACATCCTGTGCAAGGTTCACCTGTTTGGGCATCCCAGTAGATCTGAATGACATGATTGAAAATATCCGTCGGGAATCTCTTCTCCTCAGGAAAACACTGCAGTAAAATGACCACCTCTGGCTGTCCAACAGCGTGCATGCCCTTCGACATAACACAAACATCAAGTCATCACGCGGACACACCAGCTTATTGTTATCTGAAGTTAGGGCTGGTTGATGTGGCCACAAAAAGAGAACAAATTTCCCATATCATGCAAAAATCATATTTATCATGATATTAGTTTCCCATTAATAGGGAAATAATTACCTTACAAAATGTTTATTTGACACGGAGTATGAATGTAAATGTAACTGGTTTGTTCACAGTTAAACTCCACAGAATTGTAATTTAGTTTATTTTAATAAAAATTAAAAAATTCTCATTTATTAAAATTTTTCTGGATTCTGTGCTTTATAGTTTAATACAAATGTATCATAAATTATGCATTATAAAATCCACTTTAAAAACTAGCAATTAAATCAATTTATTTGTAGACTGTAGCTAAAACATATAGACTAATTATATATTTATAACTATTTTATTTTTTGTCAAATAAGACGCTGCACAACAGAAAAGTGTAAATTAAATCACAGATGAAGAATATCTTGCACAATATTCCTTAAAATTACTATATTATGATTGTTATTATTTTAAGAAGTACATTTTAGTATAAAATAGTCATACATTTCTGCCATAATTTCTTCAAGTTAAACCGAATGGTTATTGCAGACACATCCTGAGAACAGTTGCACACACATAAGAACTGACCACACTGGCTACAGAACAGCTGTTGAGTAACATTTGCAACATACAGCTGACAGTCTTCACCACAGCCAGCAGGTTTGCATTGAGCACAAACACCAGAGGCTCAGCAACACCTCTCTCGACTCTGTTCTCTTCTCCTCCAAAGTGTAGTCTGCAGAAGTAATGACAAGAACCAGCCTCTCAAATATCAAAACCACTCATGAAATGCTTTAGAAATATTAACAACATCTCATAGTGTCTGTTTCAGTGATGATTTACTCAAATATAAAGTTTTTTTCATTGTTTCCTCTCATATTGTTCCCATCATTAAAAGGACTAGTTTTATGGTGTTTTTTTTTTGTGGCATGGCAGCTTGTAATCACTGTATGCGTTCATTATATGGAAAATCTTTTTGTTGCACAGAAGAAAGTAATGAATGTTTGGGGAAATGATGGGGTGAATTATTCTTAATTATTCAAAGCTAGTGTTCTTATTAGGACACATTCTTACCTCCTTTGACCCCTGTAGATGTCAGATTAGGGGGAAGGTCCTTTGGTGGAGCCGGTTTTGTAGAGTTGCCACTAAGACCACTGACTTCATCTCCTCTAAGGTCAGACACTTCCTACAGCGTAAAAAAATAAAAAAATAAATACATAAATAAAAACACTGGAAGTCATCGTCCTAATAAAAAAATAATTAAAAAGTAATATTTATCTAAAGATTACTTCACAAAGAATAAAGTGTTACAGTATTACAAGAGGGTAAAAGTCTTTTTTTACATAGATTAAAAAAGACTTTAAAATAAAACATATGGTCGTTATAAGACTGTAAAAATGTTTCTTCACATAGATGAATGGGATATTTTAAATAAAAATAATAACATAAAGCAAAATAAAGTAAATTAAATTCTGGGCCATCAAATCGACACACACACATACATATATTTAAGAAATATTATTTACATTTAAGAAATAAATGTAAATAAGAAATATTTACATTTATGTATGTATATATATATATATATATATATATATATAATAAATTTAAATGAAATAACAGAGAAGCAGAGAAGTCATAGCACCTGGGCGAGCTCCGCCCTCTCTGTGTGGGACACGCTCCTGTAAACGGGAGATCTGTTTGCACTCTCAGACTGAGGAAGGAGATTATCTGCAAACCAGACCTTCTTCTGGTCCTTGAGAAGCGTCCCTGATGAAATGACTTCACTGTAACTGTGTAGCTAATGTGTGAAAGCACATAGGCAGGGGAATCCATCCGCCCCTCTTTCCCACCGAGATGAGTCAGTCTGAATCTCAGGTCACAGCACACCACACAAAACACCTGCGAAACAAATCGAACAATCAAGTTTTGAAGGAGAATAACATCCTAAAGGGATTAAAAATTAACTATTTATTTACCCTCAAATTGTTCCAAACATTGGACAAACTCATATATTTAATTTAAAATCATCATCTCAACTTAACTAGCAGACTGCACACGTAGCTAAACAAAGAATTAATCATGTCTGTTTCTTATCATTTTGTCTTGGTTGCATTAGTTTTTACTTATTCAATGATCAATGTTTGTGTAAATAGATGTTTAACATTTTAATTATATTCTGCAGAAATACATGAAAGGACTTGAAAAAGGATTATTCATTTGGCTGAATGAGATTCATATATATATATATATATATATTTATATATATTTAATATTTTATTTAAAAAACATTTTCTTTTTTTTATAGTGTTTATTACAAACTCTCGTGCAGACAACAGCATAAGAAAACCGGGCAAGGCATCAACAATTTTTTTCAGGTTAGAATTTTTTTCAAGGTTCAAGGAGGATAATAACATACGAAATTCATTTTTAAAACAGTTTACATTTGGTAATTGTTTTTTCCATTTACTTATGTGAATGTGGTATTTACCCATAACGATGATAAAGTTAATCAAAAGTGAAAGATCCCTCGTCGGTTTAGAATTATAAATAAGAATATATCTTCTATTGTAAATTGTTCAAGTTCGCTAATTTTATTTTTTAACCATCTTTGGACATCCTGCCAAAACTTCCTACTAACTGAGCAAAGGAAGAATAAATGCTCAGTTCGTTCTGGGTTTTCATGACAAAAGTCGCAAGGGTCAACTTCAAAACCAAATCTACCCCTCAGTGTCTCTGCAGATGGATAGTAGTTATTAAGAATTTTAAATTGCATTTCTTTTACTTTGGGTGCAATTGGCCCTAAATTTCCAATGTTTTTCTGCAGTCGTTCACTGTAAAAAGTCTAATGAGCTATTTACTTAAAAAAAAAATATGGTAACAATATTACACATAATATTTTTGAGTAGTTTTTCAGGCTTGATTTTTTTAATGGAATCTACCTGAATAAATCATGTGAAATCTCCTAAATTAATTAATCTATGACATAATAAATGTAATATAATTAGGGAAATGTGCTCATTTATTTTAAGTTTATTCTCAAAAGTCTGTGATTTTAAAAGGGGTCTGTTTGTATTTTGTTATTTTATACATTTACAAGACTGTATACAGCCAATTAGCTGAAGTAGGAAAATACTTGAGAAATACTGGAAAGTACTGCACTAGCACTAGCAAAGGTACTGCTCATTAAACAAGGTTTAATACCTTAGAAGAGTAGTATCCATAACCACAAGCTCTACTCTTCTGCACAGTGGTAACGATTCCACTGTGCAATGGAAACTTCAATATAAGAGAAACTCTTACAAATGTCATATGTAACTGAACATTAAACATAAATAGATGCTTCCCTTCACTCAAAAACATAAAGTAGCATTTAATTTCAAAATTTACTCTCCATATCCAGCCATATGCAAAGCAAGCTGGGAACTAACAATCACCTCTAAAATAAAACTGCAAAATTGAGCTAATTCACTTAAAATAAATAGGCAGCCTTCTTTCCTATTTTTTTAGGTTTTTTTGGGAACAAAAATACTCCTTCAAACGTACAAGTTAATTTTTTTTAAATTAAAAACTTTGCCCATGTTTAGCATGGGAATCCAACTCTTTAACAGTGTAAAAAACTCAGTATGCATGAAATAGCATTTCACCCCCCCTTTAATGTCAAAATTTAGGACTAATTATTGTAACTGAAAATCATATTTAGGTCAAAATTGTCAGTTGTTTGGGAACTAAATCCACTGTAAAGAGTGATCTATTTAAGCCCACTGAAATGCTCGAGTGCAGATGCAGACACATCAGTCAGCATCTCTGTGTTTTAGGTTAAAGGGGGGGGGGTGAAATGCTATTTCATGCATACTGAGTTTTTTTTACACTGTTAAAGAGTTGGATTCCCATGCTAAACATGGACAAAGTTTCAAAAATTAAGTTGTACGTTTGAAGGAGTATTTTTGTTCCCTAAATACTCCTTCTGGTTTGTCACAAGTTTCGGAAGGTTTTTTTCGAGTATGTCTCTGTGTGTCGCGAAAAGTCACAAAAGAAGTGTGTTTTTGGTTGCCAGGGCAAGACAACCCTGCACAGATTACCAAAAAAAAAAAAAAAAACAGCATTAAGGGACCAGTGGATGGAGTTTATTTTTACAGAGCATCAACGGAGTTGTGCAAGTGTTTGTTCCCTGCATTTCGAAGATGCTTGTTTTACAAACAAGGCCCAGTTTGACGACGGATTTGCGTATCGTTTATTTCTTAAGGATGATGCAATCCCAACGAAAAAGGGTCACGATCGTGTGTTGGAACCACAGGCGGTGAGTAAAACTGCTTCAAATATCTCTGCCTCCTTGTTAGTGCGTCCCCCTACCCTCCCGGAGACCCGGGTTCGAGCCCCGATCGGAGCGAGTCGTTGCTGCTGCTGCTCTCGTTCAGTTTCAGCCTCGGGATCTGATTCTGGATCATAAATAAACGTCTGAATCTGACTGTTAGCCATGGTTTGTTTTGGATGATGGTTTTTCCCTCACGGTAATGTCACAGCCAGTGTTGCCAGATTGGACTAAAGATTTCCAGCCCAACTACAGTTTAAAACCCGCCCATTTAAAAAAATACCAGCCCAAAATACATACTGTTATTAAAACTGTTATAGAATAAAACACACAATTTTTTTTTTCTTATTAAACAACCAGACTAACAAATCGCACATCGGAGAGCACGAGGCTCTCCCCAACTATATCCAGTGCATCTTTATCTTATAGCATCTTTTTTTAAATATATATATATATATATATATATATATATATATAAAAATGATAATTTTAATAAAACACAAGGTCTACATCGGAAACCTCAGAAGGGGACAACATTTTTTATTGTTCTTGTGCTACAGTTCTTTTCTAATAGGTCAATTCTCATATCATTTCATTATACTTTTCTTTTTGTTTTAGTAGGCTACTTACAAATTTGTGCTTAATTAGCAACATTCTTCAAAATATCTTATTTTCTGTCCAGAAGAAGACAGAATCTCATACAGGTTTGGAACAACTGTAGGATGAGTAAATGATGACAGAATTTGCATTTTGGGGTGAACTATCCCTTTAAACTTAAATTTCCACATGCATCTCTCACCTTCCACATGCTCTGCAGTGATGGCGTCTTTTGGTGAAGGAGAATTTGGTTCCACATTTCATGCATGCTGGCGCCTGAGAATCAGGGACCGTAGTGCCCAGGGAACAGCAGCGCTGCATAGGCAAAGCACCAAGTGAACCCTTTCCTCCTGCCAGACACTAGTGATACTTCCATCTCACCACTCTTCTTGTAGTCTAGCGTGGGGTCCTAGGGCCCTGTGCTACCCGTTATGTGGGTGTCCACCACAGGAGACGATGGAGGTCCCAGCACAGCCTCCAGCTGCTCCTGCTCATTCTCTTCAGTGATAAGAACAGGCCTCAGCTTACGCTCATCCAGAAGCGACTCACTGGAATACATACATAAGCCCCCCCGGAGCTTTGTTTTACCCTCAAACCATCACACAGAGGCCCGCACAAAGTCCTGCAAAAGATGACTCAGATATAAATTATCAGATATGTAAATTCCCAGCAGCCTAGTGGATTTATCAGGGCTGTTTGGCTTTATTTTAAACCTATAAAGCCTACAATTTCAATCAACCACATCCTTCTATCGTCTGATTGATACGTTTTAGCATGTAAAATGCCAGTCTAAAAACATCCCACTTTAGATTGTGGTTCATGTGTCTATACTGATCTTTATAGGGTAAACATTAAAAATACATTTTATATTCTTAGTAGTATTTCTTAAAATGAACATACTTGACTGAAGCAACTTTGGTTTACTTGTTTTCCAGATTTGTTTTTTTTTTTTTTAGAAAAATCATGTTAAAATGCGAGTCCAAATATGATCCATGAGGATTTTAAGGAATACATATTTGTTCATCTTTCAATTATCATTGTATTGCATTGCTTATATGCTTAGAAACAACATAACAGTGATCATAAAACTAAGCATTTAAATATCATCTTACTAGGAAACTATAGAGGGACAACAATTTTATCTTCCTTTGCAGCCATGTAAATATCAGTAAATTTCAGCATTTTATATTCTTTGGAGATGTAACCTACCTAACCTAATGGTAACCTTAAAGGTTTCCCACACTCTCAAGCGCACACAGACACAGGTCCTGCATCGCTGAGGATATGCTGAGCGTGCAGAATGACTCGACTGCATGGGTGCATCTGCAGATACAAATATTCATAATCATATGATAAATGCATGAACTCAACTTCAAAGTCAAACACTAAGGCATTTCAATGTAAATTAAATACACAAATCCAGATACATTACAACAGCTGCATAAAAAAAGAAAGAAAAGAAAAAAGAAAGAAAAAAAAATGTCGAAAAGGCACTGCTGATTTGGAGTCCGACTTTGTCACCTCACCTCATCTCCACTGCCAGCGACGCGACGCGACACACTAGAACGCGTCGCGTGCTTGTAATTACGTTCTAGTCCGAAGTGTCAGAACATCACACAGCATTATAGTTTTTGAGATTTTGAGTCGTTATTGAGAGTGAGGAGTCACGTGCCGATTTGGGTTGATTGTCATTTTGGTCAAGAAGTGTCTGCTAAATGCAATGTGTAATTACAACAAGCTAAAACACGTGAATAAACTTACTTTGGCCAGTATGCCGTTTTCACCACCTGGAGGCTTGGAGATGGACCCAGCCACAGGAGAAAGCCTCGTAACTTTCCAAAGACTTGTGGCTTTTAAACTCCTGAATTGTGTAGTAACTTATTCCAAAAACTAGATAATTCACAATGTCCATATATGTGCTTGGAAGTATGGTCCAGGTCTCTGTGCCATTCCGCTGCAGGGAGCTCGTATGGGTCGTTATTTTGGATGCCTGAGAGCTTCTCAAAATACCGCTGTTTTGCACTTGGTGTAACCTAAAAAAACCCTGTATTCCATTGTTCCTGTGTTTTCCATATGTATCGTGTGAGGTACTGGAGCAGTTTTAAATGCAGCAGTAATTTCCAGGCATGGTAAAACAGTGCAGAATTGCAAAAACCTCCTCTACTACCGAGTTACAAAAACATGTAAACAATCCTGTTTCGCCGCCGGTGTCCTGACAATTCTCATAAAACGTAAAAATTATCCTTAGTGTTTTGGTGTAACCTTGTTAGCATTTTAAGCATTTCAAAGGGAAAACATTTACTCTTACTCTATAATAATAAAAATACGCTTAAATGACACTAGAGACCCCCTGACAAATCTAGTCATCTACAGGAAAAGCAAAACACCATATAGAAAAGTTTAATGAGCTTTATTTTTTAATTAACAGAAAAAAAATCATTAAGACTAGTTTTTATAGCATTTCAACTAGCAATGTGGTTAAGATTTATAACTGTTAAGCATTCATGTAACCATCCATCCTTCTGTATAAACGCAGGAGAAAGGACAGGCATGGATCTTTAACAGACAATTTATGATATAAAAGTCTCTGGTTTCAGTGATAGTGTTGAAATGATATGTCGGTCACTCTAATTTAAAAATACTGCAGGAGACTTTGCTCTGAACAGCAGTTACTGAAGGCCCAACGTTCAGTTTGCCTCATTCTTTGACGCCTCATCGAAGTTCTCTACAAGATCTGTGAAGAGAGAATAAAACGACTTAAATCTGCATCTTGCAATTTACAGCTCGCTCAAAAGAAACACCTTCATACCTGGGACATCATCATCTTCTTCGTCGATATCTTCTGCTTTGGGAGCTTTGTTGTCGAGAACTTGAAAAGTAACAAAACAGCAATGTCAGCATCTACACTAAATTCACCTCTATTTCCAAACCGCCTCTTTACTCACCCTGTCTGGGAAACTGTTCGGCGAGTTTGCGCAGACTTGTGAGACTGTCAGCACCGAGCTGACTGAGGATTCCCGGGAGCATTTCCGTAAGCTGTTTGGTCTCTGCATGGCCTGTGATGGCGAACGTATTAGCAGACAGAGACGCCTGCACTTTGGGGTTATTGAAGTGAATGACCGTGCCATCGTCTTTAATCATATTAACCTGTAAAACAAGATCGAACTCTCAATGCTGTCCGAACAGGACAGAAGGAAACCAGTGAAGAAAGACTGAAAAGAGTGCCACTGATGTACCTCTTCAATGCCAGCTATGTTATTGACCGCAAGCTTCTTTAATGAACTCTGGAGTTTCTTGTCATCAGCCGTTGCTGTTCTATGCACCACCTTCTTCTTTCTGCGTGCTGTTCCCTGTAGAAAATGAAGCAAAACTGAGCAACGAAAAGAATTATAGTAGTAATTATAGACCCAAAATAATCTTTTAAAAAAATTCTTACCTTGCCCCCTATCCGGACCTGGGCTTGAAGTTTAGCCAGTTTCTCTTGATTCATGCTGACTTCTGAGAAAAAATAATAATCCTTTAATATTCAAATGCTTTAATATACAGCAAGACATTTTTTAGAGAGTATATCTTGTTCTCACTAAGAACAATTACTATAACCATAAAGATATTAGTGTACATGAAAGCATGATAACATTGTGTTTAATACAGCATTTCTTGAAGTTTTGTCGCCTGCCACTTGAGCTCTTTTAAGCAGGATGGATTCTCATTTGCTGTCAATGTCTTTATCATCAATCAGCTGGCAAGTGTCTTAAAAAAAATAGTTCCTTTGTGCCTTTATGGTTACATATGTGTTGTGGACTCGACATTATTTCACCCATAATGTTATTTGAAACATTAAACTAAACACTTTGCTTGTATTTAACGTTTTCATTTACATTTAAACACACTTTAGGCTTAGATAATTTAGAAGTTTAATCTGGTCTTGTTGAGTTAAATAGGTGAGTATCATCAGCATAACAGTGGAAACTAATCCCATGTTTTCTAATAATATTACCAAGGGGCAACAATTATATTCAAAATAGAAGAGGACCTAGGACAGATCCTTGTGGCACTCCATATTTTACTAGTGATTTTCCGTCGAAAATAAATATGGTTATTACTTAATACAGAATGGCACAGAAACATTCTAACTGGAAGTACAGCAGCGCACAATGTGCTGTGAAGCTGAGCTCTCTTCCTCTCAGAGCTGTGACAGAAGGACTGCCGATGCGCCTCTCTGGGCCCATGAGATGGAGGACACTGTCCGAGTTAGTCGAAAAAACTCGTTCGACGTCGGTTTGAGGAACGTTCCAGGCTTCTCTGTTTAGATCTCCGTTTCTGTCCCTCACACACGTCGCAGTGATGGAGAATAAAGAGAAATCCTGACGGTGCACAATCTGAGTGAGTGCATCACTCCCAGCCAAACACACATCTCGCAATCACATCACAACAAACACAGCGCGCGGAGCCATTACCTTACAGCACACACGACGAGTACAGCACCGTTACCATCAATGATGAACATTTCACATAAACACATAACGATGCTCATTACTGACCTGATAAACACCGCTACGCAGAGAACCATGCGTTGAATGAACAGGGCGGAAGTGGTCAGACTAATAAGACTACACACGTCACGTTGTTTTTACTGTTTTTAATGACGAACAACGGTGATGCTGCCCTCTAGCGGCTCGGGCTGAAATAATGTAAAGCTAAGACCTACATTACGTCTGTCTGTCTGTCTATCTATCTATCTATCTATCTATCTATCTATCTATCTATCTATCTATCTATCTATCTATCTATCTATCTATCTATCTATCTATCTATCTATCTATCTATCTATCTATCTATCTATCTATCTATCTATCTATCTATCTATCTATCTATCTATCTATCTATCTATCTATCTATCTATTTCTGTTTTTATCCCACTGGTCACAAATGTAATTGTTCACTTGTCCTGTGGCCATAATTTATATAAGATAGAACAAACTTTATATTTTAATAACAGACAACATATGCTTTATGTAACATACGATTGTTGTATATCTTTATTTTTTACATGTTTATAGTTTGTAGTGCTTTTACACAAAAAAAAAACATGGATTTTAACAGCAATCATAATGTTTACATTTCAATAAGACATTTAAAATCTGTACATATCTTAAAATACAAACATCATGTTGACAGACACACTGTATATTGGATGCATAACACCTCATACACACACACACACACACACACACACACATATATACATATATACAGATGTTTGTAACATTTAACCAAATACATTTGCTGATGGTTGCTGAAGTTTCAAAACACACTTGCTTGACGCAGACAATAAAACTGAACCTTCAAAAGCATGTTAAGACTTTGCTATTCATTTGAACACGTGTCTTAGGTTGATTAAAATTAAGGATGCAGGAAACTTGTATTTGTATATTTTTCTCACACAATGTACTTCTGCTAATGAAAACCACTGTGTGGTTGACATCAGACTGAACTTTCAAATAAATGCAAATTCCCTCTATGAGAGACATTGCATGAATCTCTGATACAGTCTGTTTTCTGCTGTAATCATCAAATATCTGTGAATGGAGGTCTCACATCTTCCGTCGGGGTAGGAGAGCTGCAGGATTGGATGGCAGTGTCTGGTTGGAAAGGTCCGTGCAGGTAGATGAAGTCTGGTCTGCTGATAACTGAGCTGCTGGCCTCCATCCTGGAGCTCCCCAGAGTACTGCCCTGCCACTGGAACTGAAATCTCAAATGAGGACTGCAAAGTCTCAACGCCACCTGAAACAGTCTCTTCAGAACAGCTTTGCGCAGCAGGATGTACACCCATGGATCGAGGATCTGGTTCCATGTGGCCATGCGCACAACCAGCAGCATATGAGTGTATGACGTCTGATCGTCACCCTGATCCTGCAGGCTGAAGATGATGCCTGTTATCTGGGGACCAAACCATACACTTCATAAAGCATTCAACACAGAAATATACATGTAAACTTATACACAAAAAATATACATTTGCTTGTGTTGCTCAGATTATTTAGCAATATGCCCAAATATGCATGTATTTATTAAATACAAATGTGTTGATATTTTGAATTTTTTTTTATCTCATATACTGAATATTAAATTAAATTTATATTTAATACACCTATTGTATTATATATGTATGTATACATTTATATAAATGCATTTTTATTTTTAAATAGAAAACCTTTATTGAAAGTTATATTTATATTTAATACAGCTTTGTTACATTTATATGTATTACTTAAAGTGTAGGTGTATATAATATGTTTGTGTAAATTACCATTGAGA